>NC_092108.1:29420491-29514449 GCF_045679555.1 Salvelinus alpinus
GGGTTAGGGCAGTGTGCAGTGTGGTTGCGATTGCGTCGTCTGTGGACCTATTGGGTCGGTAAGCAAATTGGAGTGGGTCTAGGGTGTCCGGTAGGGTGGAGGTGATATGGTCCTTGACTAGTCTCTCAAAGCACTTCATGATGACGGAAGTGAGTGCTACGGGGCGGTAGTCGTTTAGCTCAGTTACCTTAGCTTTCTTGGGAACAGGAACAATGGTGGCCCTCTTGAAGCATGTGGGAACAGCAGACTGGGATAAGGATTGATTGAATATGTCCGTAAACACACCAGCCAGCTGGTCTGCGCATGCTCTGAGGACGCGGCTGGGAATGCCGTCTGGGCCTGCAGCCTTGCGAGGGTTAACACGTTTAAATGTTTTACTCACCTCGGCTGCAGTGAAGGAGAGCCCGCAGGTTTTGGTAGGGGGCCGTGTCAGTGGCACTGTATTGTCCTCAAAGCGGGCAAAAAAGTTGTTTAGCCTGTCTGGGAGCAAGACATCCTGGTCCTCGACGGGGCTGGTTTTCTTTTTGTAATCCGTGATTGACTGTAGACCCTGCCACATACCTCTTGTGTCTGAGCTGTTGAATTTCGACTCGATTTTGTCTCTGTACTGAGACTTGGCCTGTTTGATTGCCTTGCGGAGAGAATAGCTACACTGTTTGTATTCGGTCATGCTTCCGGTCACCTTGCCCAGGTTAAAAGCAGTGGTTCGCGCTTTCAGTTTCACGCGAATGCTGCCGTCAATCCACGGTTTCTGGTTTGGGAATGTTTTTATCGTTGCTGTGGGTACGACATCGTCAATGCACTTCCTAATGAACTCGCTCACCGAATCAGCATATTCGTCAATATTGTTGTTGGACGCGATGCGGAACATATTCCAATCTGCGTGATCGAAGCAGTCTTGAAGCGTGGATTCAGATTGGTCGGACCAGCGTTGAACAGACCTGAGCGCGGGAGCTTGTTGTTTGAGTTTTTGTTTGTAGGCTGGAATCAACAAAATGGAGTCGTGGTCAGCTTTTCCGAAAGGGGGGCGGGGGAGGGCCTTATAAGCGTCGCGGAAATTAGTGTAACAATGGTCTAGTGTTTTTCCAGCCCTGGTAGCACAATCGATATGCTGATAGAATTTAGGGAGTTTTGTTTTTAGATTAGCCTTGTTAAAATCCCCAGCTACGATGAATGCAGCCTCAGGGTGTGTGGTTTCCAGTTTACAAAGAGTCAGATAAAGTTCGTTCAGGGCCATCGATGTGTCTGCTTGGGGGGGAATGTATACGGCTGTGATTATGATTGACGAGAATTCCCTTGGTAGATAATGCGGTCGACATTTGATTGTGAGGAGTTCTAGATCAGGTGAACAGAACGACTTGAGTTCTTGTGTGTTGTTATGATGATCACACCACTTCTCGTTAATCATAAGGCATACCCCCCCGCCCCTCTTCTTACCGGAAAGATGTTTGTTTCTGTCGGCGCGATGCATGGAGAAACCAGCTGGCTGCACCGACTCCGTTAGCGTCCCTTGAGTTAGCCATGTTTCCGTGAAGCAGAGCACGTTGCAATCCCTGATGTCTCTCTGGAATGCTACCCGTGCTCGGATTTCATCAACCTTATTGTCAAGAGACTGGACATTGGCGAGTAGTATGCTAGGGAGTGGAGCGCGATGTGCCCGTCTCCGAAGCCTGACCACGAGACCGCCACGTTTTCCCCTTTTTCGGCGTCGCACAGGGTCGCCGGCTGGGATCAGATCCATTGTATTGTGTGGAAGGCAAGACACTGGATCCGTTTCGGGAAAGTCATATTCCTGGTAGGAACGATGATGAGTTGACGTTAATCGTATATTCAGTAGTTCCTCCCGACTGTATGTAATGAAACCTAAGATTACCCGGGGTACCGATGTAAGAAATAACACGTAAAAAAACAAAATACTGCATATTTTCCAAGGAGCACGAAGCGAGGCAGCCATCTCTTTTCGGCGCCGGAAGCATTATTTTAATCAACCTAATCTAGGTATGTGGGTAGGAAAATCTTGAGTCACGTTCCTTGCCCTTTCCCATCTTTAACACTGATTGTTGTGTTGTAGAAGTTTGTTATGTATGCCTACTCATTAATCAAAAGCTGTATTGCAGTGAGCATGGGAGGCATTTTTTGGGCATTGGAAAATGTGCCAGGTTGTGCACAACTTTAGCCAATTAAAAGTTCCTTTCTTACCTCCATGTCTTTCACTTGACATAATATTGATATTTTTGCTCCGGTTGCTTTCTTACCTCAGCAAATATCAGCTCCACCATTGTCATGAAAGCTAAACCCAGTCAATTACACAAATGTTTGTGCTGTAGGAATGTTGTGTAACAAGACATTTCCCTCATTTGCCTGTCTGTAACTACTCCCCTAGTCTCCTCTCTTTCATCCACATCAGTCAGTCTGTCAGAATAACAATGATTTCAGTTTGATTTCAACACTGGTAGCCTGCCAGTATGCGTTGGCAGGTATATCAATCACTCCCTAGAAAGACAGAGGGGGTTTGCAGTCAGTTACTGTATAGGGCTATTGATCACGTGGACAGGTCTTTGCCAATCCACCTGCACCTCACTGTCTATAGTTTGCAAAAGTCAAGTCTAGTAAATGTTCTGAACTCATTTCTGTAACTCTGTACTCCCACTCGTTATCCACATGTAATGTTATTTCAATTCCCCATTCATTAGTATTCTTCCTTTTCCTCACTCTCGCCATAGAGTGGTTTCATTTTCCAGCAGCGTCCAGGATTGCAGGACTCACTGAGTCTCTACGTCAGATATCCTGTCAGGGATGATTTATGCATCCCCTCATCTGACATTTTACAGCCAGAGCTCAGTACAGTTGACTTCTCAGCTAATCTTGCCCTTGAGGTGCCTTCCATCCCTACTCCAGTAATTATTGTATGTTGTATCATACTGGGTTCTCTCACTTGCTGCTGTTTGATACTCAGTGCAAAACAGTGATACATCACACTACTGCAGTTCAGAACACATTCATTCCCACTATGTCTCGCTCCCCAGCTTTGCATAATGCCGCTTCCATCACTGTGTCTGTGCTAACAAACTCCTCTCCCTCCCTGCAAATGAGTGGGCAAGGCTTTACTAAGGTTTGGCTGACAGTATGTGGCTACTGTATGACATAATTACATTGGTAAACAGTTCAACTCAACTTCTATAAAGGCTAGTAATTTCCCTGTGATCCTTGTCTGAAGTACCATTGAGTAAATCACTTTAGTAATCAGGATCATTTTATGTAACAGAAAATTTGAGACATGCACTTTGAGAAAGCTTTATCCAGAATTATGAATTTTGGAAGCTACGTATGTAATAATGATCCTGTAAAACTGTGTGGGGAAAGGGAATTTTAATCTTAAAACCAGCCAGGTCAACTGTTGGCAGCCATTTTAAAGATTGATGTCGTTCATCCTAGCACACTATTAGTCAAATAAGAAAATATTCCTGCCAAATATTCATGAAGAGTGCTTAGCCTTACTTCTGTAGGCTTCCCGAATGTATCTACTGTATATGGAAACTGAAAACTCCTTATTCAAACATCATTGCTCATCATTTTTTAGTCATATGTTTATTTCACCTTCTATAGATTTTAGAATAACTGCAGCTTTATTCCAATTAAAGGGCTCGAACAAGGTCTAGTGCCCCCCATAGTCTTGGGCCGCTGTGGCCTACTGGAGAGGGGGTTGAAAAAAAGCAATTAAAACCACCACCTGTTTGCCGCCTCCTCCTTCCCCCATTCCCTGTGCCTTCCCTCTGCCTCTACTGGCTCCAAACAGAAAGCTCCTCTCCTCTGTCTGTGTTGGCTCTTGGTACTCTATTAACATAAACTACAGCAGCCAATGTTCCACATCGCAGACTGCGTCATACAATTGTTGAATATGACATTATTCTGTCATAATAGGAGGTTCAGTTTGAGTCAAATCTTTTGTATCTCTTATTTGAAAGCATGGCATTGGCAGCACCTTAATTTGGAAAGTCTTTGTTGAAATTGGGATGTACTGTACTTGCCAGTCTGCCAAGGGCATACGGCAGACATTCCATTAAGCCTGGCCACAGTATTGACCCAGGTTGGTTTCATGTCTTGGTTTCGTTTCCTTTATAGAGATCATACTTCTAAAACTATTTCTGAGGACTTGAAAATGTCACGAGGCACCTCGCAAGTAATAATTGATATGATAGATTCTCTCTGTCTCTCCCTCTTGAAAATATATATTTATTTCCGTAGGTCGTGAACTTCAGGCAATATCGCAATAAAATTGTCCTAACATGTCTACTGCGTGTCAAGATTGGCACATGGCGTGTTATTGATTTCCAGGACAGTTGTCGTTCATGTTGAGCTCGCTTTATAATGCTACCATGCACAGAAGTCATCAGGGGGCCCTCCCCAAGACACAGTACTGTATGATAAATAAAGATCTGAGGCTGGGATATCAAAGACTGTGCACTGCAGTCTGTATTTCCAGGGGACGTCTACACAGTAGATTACAGCACAGGCTGGGGAAGAAATATAAGGGATGTTTCCATTATGAAATAAAACACATCATTTTTTCTCTGTGGGTGGAATGTATTTACTCTAATGGTCACAGAGCGCCATGACTTATTTATTGCAAAAGCTCCATCTGTTGGGTTATCTCTCGGACTCATTTACTCAACGTTTTTGTATGCTCTCGTTAGTAAATAGCTGGCCTAAAGGTTTTCATATTTTATTACTTTAATAATGTATATTAATTCACATTGTCCCCAATGAACAATGCCCTTCTCCCAGGAGCACATTCATTATTGAGGAATTTGAGGAACACCAAAGTTTGTCTGCTGCATGATCGGTCGCATCAGATTGACTGATTCTGCGAAAAAAAACACTGAAAGAACCTGCCAAAGCACCTTGATTTAGACCAGACCGGCAATTATGGACCCAACTGTGCTGTGCTACTAGTGGGTGTGCTCTTGACAATTGGAGTATTTTAATAAATAAGTACAGTAGCTGCTGCTATTGGCTGCTTCTGAACAGCTGTAGTTTATAGACATACTGCTGCATAGCTAAATGCTCCTCTTTGATTTCAGGTGTAAACATATTTGCATAGCATTCTTAGAAAGTGGTATGAGCTCGTGGGATTTTCTGTAAACTGAGGTAGCACATGTTGCATTAATGATATCACGTTTATTGCTTCTAGAGATGAGCCGCGTGTTATTTTGGGCTTCGTATTATTTCCTCTTCAAAGCACAGGCATTTTGTTTTCATGTAAAAGTAATTACGTCATGACCCTCCTCAGAGGCCTGTTGTAACGTCCTGACCAGAGTTATTATGTGTTTTGCTTGTTTAGTGTTGGTCAGGACGTGAGCTGGGTGGGAATTCTATGTTGTGTGTCTAGTTTGTCTGTTTCTGTGTCCAGCCTAATATGGTTCTCAATCAGAGGCAGCTGGTAATCGTTGTCCCTGATTGAGAATCATATATAGGAGGCTTGTTTGGTGTTGGGATTTTTGTGGGTGATTGTTTCCTGTCTCTGTGTTTGTGTTCTGCACCAGATAGGACTGTCTCGGCTTTCACGTTTGTTGTTTTTGTATTGTTGTTAAGTGTTCACAGTTTACCATCTATTAAACATGTTAAACACTAACCGTGCTGCATGTTGGTCCTCTCCTTCACCCCTGGAAGAAAGCCGTTACAGAATCACCCACCAAACCCGGACCAAGCAGCGTGGTAACGGGCAGCAGCAACAGCAGCAGCGGTACCAGGAGGAATGGTCATGGGAGGAAATCATGAACGGAAAAGGACCCTGGGCTAAGGTTGGAAAGGATCACCTCCCATGGGAACAGCTGGCGGCAACTGGAGAGAGGAACTGGCGTTATGAAGGTACACGGCTAGCACGGAAACCCGAGAAGAAATCCCAAAAATTTCTTGGGGGGGAGGCTAAAGGGTAGTGTGGCAAAGGCAGGTAGGAAACCTGCGCCCACTTCCCATGCTTACCGTGGAGAGCGGGAGTACGGGCAGACACCGTGTTATGCGGAAGAGCGCACGGTGTCTCCTGTACGTGTGCATAGCCCGGTGCGGGTTATTCCACCTCCCCGCACGGGCTGGGCTAGAGTGAGCATTGAGCCAAGTGCCATGAAGCCGGCTCTACATATCTGGCCTCCAGTACGTCTCCTCGGGCCGGTGTACATGGCACCAGCCTTACGCATGGTGTCCCCGGTTCGCCTACACAGCCCGGTGCGGGTTATTCCACCTCCCCGCATTGGTCGGGCTACGGGGAGCATGCAACCAGGTAAGGTTGGGCAGGCTCAGTGCTCAAGGGAGCCAGTACGCCTGCACGGTCCGGTATATCCGGCGCCACCTTCCCGCCCCAGCCCAGTACCTCCAGTTCCAGCACCCCGCACTCGCCTTATGGTGCGTGGCCCCAGCCCAGTACCATCAGTGCCGACACCACGCACCAGGCTTCCAGTGCGTCTCCAGAGCCCTGTTCCTCCTCCACGCACTCTCCCTGTGGTGCGTGTCTCCAGCCCAGTGCCTCCAGTTCCGGCACCACGCATCAAGCCTCCTGTGCGTCTCCAGAGCCCTGTACGCACTGTTCCTTCTCCCCGCACTCGCCCTGATGTGCGTGCCCTCAGTCCGGTACCACCAGTTCCGGCACCACGCACCAGGCCTACTGTGCGCCTCAGCAGGTCAGAGTCGGCCGTCTGCCCAACGCCGCCTGCACTGCTCGTCTGCCCAGCGCCGTCTGAGCCATCCGTCTGCCCAGCGCCGTCTGAGCCATCCGTCTGCCCAGCGCCGTCTGAGCCATCCGTCTGCCCAGCGCCGTCTGAGCCATCCGTCTGCCCAGCGCCGTCTGAGCCATCCGTCTGCCCAGCGCCGTCTGAGCCATCCGTCTGCCCAGCGCCGTCTGAGCCATCCGTCTGCCCAGCGCCTTCAGAGCCATCCGTCTGCCCAGCGCCTTCAGAGCCGCCCGTCTGTCCCGAGCCATTAGAGCCGCCCGTCTGTCCCGAGCCATTAGAGCCGTCCGTCAGTCAGGAGCCGCTAGAGCTGCCCTACAGTCAGGAGCTGCCAGAGCTGCCCTACAGTCAGGAGCTGCCAGAGCTGCCCTACAGTCAGGAGCTGCCAGAGCTGCCCTACAGTCAGGAGCTGCCAGAGCTGCCATGAGCTGCCCTACAGTCATGAGCTGCCCTACAGTCATGAGCTGCCCTACAGTCATGAGCTGCCCTACAGTCATGAGCTGCCCTACAGTCATGAGCTGCCCTACAGTCATGAGCTGCCCTACAGTCATGAGCTGCCACTCAGTCATGAGCTGCCACTCAGTCATGAGCTGCCACTCAGTCCGGAGCTGCCACTCAGTCCGGAGCTGCCCCTCAGTCCGGAGCTGCCCCTCAGTCCGGAGCTGCCCCTCTGTCCGGAGCTGCCCCTCTGTCCGGAGCTGCCCCTCTGTCCGGAGCTGCCCCTCTGTCCGGAGCTGCCCCTCTGTCCGGAGCTGCCCCTCTGTCCGGAGCTGCCCCTCTGTCCGGAGCTGCCCCTCTGTCCTGAGCTGCCTCTCTGTCCTGAGCTACCTCTCTGTCCTGAGCTACCTCCTAAATCATGTGGGGGCCTTGGGGAGGATTCTTAGGCCAAGGTCGTGGGCGAGGGTCGCCACTCAAAGGACGCTAAGGAGGGGGACAAAGACAGTGGTGGAGTGGTGTCCTCGTCCTGGGCCGGAGCCGCCACCGCGGACAGATGCCCACCCAGACCCTCCTCTTGAGTTGTAGGGGTGCGTTCGGAGTCCGCACCTCAGGAGGGGGGGTACTGTAACGTTCTGACCAGGGTTATTATGTGTTTTGCTTGTTTAGTGTTGGTCAGGACGTGAGCTGGGTGGGAATTCTATGTTGTTTGTCTGTTTCTGTGTCCAGCCTAATATGGTTCTCAATCAGAGGCAGCTGGTAATCGTTGTCCCTGATTGAGAATCATATATAGGAGGCTTGTTTGGTGTTGGGATTTTTGTGGGTGATTGTTTCCTGTCTCTGTGTTTGTGTTCTGCACCAGATAGGACTGTCTCGGCTTTCACGTTTGTTGTTTTTGTATTGTTGTTAAGTGTTCACAGTTTACCATCTATTAAACATGTTAAACACTAACCGCGCTGCATGTTGGTCCTCTCCTTCAGCCCAGGAAGAAAGCCGTTACACCTGTATAGCTGATTTATTTTGTGTTGAGGGAATAACTGTTCTTCGTGGACATTTCATGTATCTTCGTCATGCCGGTGATTGGTTAGGATTCTGATTAGGGGTCTCTCTCAGTGGGCCATGCCCCACAGTTTGGGAAATGTTCTACAACCACAAATACCAATGACCAAATGAAGCATTCAAAGAAAATAACATCTTCCCCACAGTCAAACATGCGGGAGGTTTGATAATGCTGTGGGGTTGCTTTGTTGCCTCTGGTACTGGGGGCCTTGAGTGTTAGACATCATGCAATCAGCAGTTTATCAAGGTGTTTGGGAGTGCAATGTTCAACCCAGTGTCCAAACATGTCTCTGTTGAAGGTTGTGGGTTTTCCAACAGGACAACAACCCTAAACACACATCAAAAGCACCTTGGAATGGTTCAAGAAGAAATGCTGCTGTTCTGGAGTGGCCAGCAAAGAGTCCAGATCTGAATGATATCCATAACCTATGGCGAAAGCTGAAAACAGAAGAAAATCTAAAAAATGTATAAATACATTTTACAAGAATAAATTGGTTCTACAATGTTGAAAATCCAATAACACAGTGTGGAGACAATGGTTTTTCTCCTATATCAACTTATTTTTGGAATTTCAAGAGTGCCAATATATGTGGCCGTAATTGCACCTGATGCATTTGAATTAAAAACATAAAATTAATGTAAAGGTAATTACGTCACAACCCTCCTCAGAGGCCTGTATAGCTGATTTATTTTGTGTTGAGGGAATAACTGTTCTTCGTGGACATTTCATGTATCTTCGTCATGCCGGTGATTGGTTAAGATTCTGATTAGGGGTTGCTTTGTCAAATTTGGTCCATTTTGGTCCATTTTGGTTTCATAAAAGTGACATTGTGGCCAGGAGAAATGTCAATCATCAATGTCAGAAATGACAGTCACATTTGAATGATCAGACTGTTGAAAATGTGGCCTTTAATCTTTCTCTTTCTCCTGCCCAAATCCCTGCCAGGATTAGCCTGATTGAGGTGTGTCTGCCGATGCCAAGGCTGTGAATATACAAAATATAAAATATTCTCAAAATACCAAGCATATTGCATTCATCAAAAGGGGTTGGGAATGTCTGTCAGCAAGTCACACTCTGTGACTCACTTTAAAAATAGATCCCTTTTGAATATATTCATGAAAATTGTTATCACATGGGAATTATGAATATACTTGAATCTGTCAAAGGTTGCATTGTTATTCATCACATTATCTCTGTAATGTACACCTTCAATGCATTACTTAATGTACCGGGAAATGCTCAGGAAATATTGTATGAATGTCTTATCACTAGCATTATAAAAAATAAACATAGAAAATCCCAATCCTCTGACATATTTTAGCCTACCTCTTTGATTAACACTTTTTCTATATTTCCAAATAAGAAAAAACATACATTACCCATTACCCAAGTTACCCATTTTCTCATTAAAAGTTTTCTGAAGCAAAGGACTGGTTCCTTCACCCCCATGGGACTCTAGAGAGCCAGAGAGCCCCACATCTCTGTGACTATATAGCCTACCTCATTAAGAGCTGTGACATCCCAGAGTCGTTTCTACTGCCGCATGGTGTCTTACTTTCTGACATCATGTGAAAGAGATTTAAGTATCTGGAAAAGACCCACCTGAACTATGGGCAGCCTGGCTAATTATTTTTCCTGTCCGGTGACCAATCATTGTTTGATTGGCTCAGTGCAGTAACCTCAGGCTAGAGTCTAGCCTCCTGGGGTTAATTTAGATGGCGAAACTCAACATAACAATTTCCTAAATGTCATGAATTGCTCTGAAATTAATCTTATGATCTCAGCAGAATTTGATTGGTCTGTCTCTCTCATATCCTCAAGTATGCCTAGCTAGCAGATAGCAGCCTTGTAAAATGACAGTGGCCCCGACCTTGGGGGATAGAACGCATAAATATATAAGAATATATTCTCCTGTTGATAATGTGGTTTCTTCGACATGTAAATAGCTCACAGTGGGTGTAATATTGCATGTTGAGTGCCTATGTGAACATGTCGTACAGTATTCTTGAGGTAAATTATTTCAAATATAGTGTTGGAAGATAGGACCGATAACATGGGGCCATGAACCTAAGTGTAATCACATTTATGACTACCTCTTGGCCTTTTTCCCCTCTCCTTTGGCTGCTGCTATCTTCACTCCACTATGAGAATGCGATGCACTAATCCACATAAGCATGGGGCTTTTTTAAAAAGGAGACATAGTCGCTATAACAGATTACTATGGATATAAATGTATGTGTCACATGTGCCGAACACAATTGGTGTAGACTTTAAAAAATAGTAACACAAGAGGAATAAAATACACAGGAATGGAGCTACAGTATATACCGTACAGGGTATATATGTGTAGCTAGATGTTAGAAGTTGCCCCTGCATGGAAGTTAGGCTGGTGAGCAAGCATTTTAGCCAGGTAGACTAGGATAAAACAAAACATAAATGTGTGTACTGTATGACAGAGTGGTAGACCGTTTCGTCAACATGAAAGAGAGGATGGCATTGACGTTTCGAGTCAAAATGTGTTTTTACTTGCACGAACACACAGAAATCAGAACCCTGGACAGTCACATCATATTTAGCTTAAATTGATTGGCCTAAATTGTTTTTGGTTTATTTTTGTTGTCACTGTATTAGACTAAGCGGAGGGGATTTGATGATGTTGAAATGTTGAAGATGAAAGGGTTTTGGAATAGTGGAGGCAGCTCTTGTTTTCAAATTGCGACTTGCGGTAACTCTCTGTGTTTCTAAATCAATATTTGTTTAGTTGTCCGAAAATGTTGGAAACATTCGCTTGCTTGACCATGCTGTAGGTCATGTAACTGTTTGTTACTGTACATACTCTGTCCAGTGGACTTCACTGGACAGAGGTTGCTCTCCGGTTTTGAGATAAAAGAAAGGTTTGGTTGAATTTATTCTGCAACTGTGTCTTCTTATTGTCTCGGCCTTTAGGCCTATATATCACGGTCGCAAGACATATGAATTAACAGGTTATAAAGCAAACAACGCAATTATCACAACACATAGGTTGTAATATGACTTTTGGGGGGGGCTTCTTTTCCCCAGGGATTTTCCCCATGCACCGCTACTGCTGAATTGTGTGTCCCCACAAGGTTAGTTGTACAATACTGTGTGTATGTGTGTTTGTGTTGTCGGTATGTGTGTGTGAGTATGTAGTGTATGTGAATGTGTATGGGTTTTGTGTGAGGTTGTATATAGTGTGTGTACTGTATATAGTCTTGTAAGTGTGCATATAGTCAGTGAAAGATAGGGTCTTTGCAGATAGTCCGGGTAACCATTAATGAACTATTTATCAGTATTATGGCTTAGGTGTAAAAGCTGTCTCGGAGCCTGTTGGTCTAAGAGCCGATGCTCCAGTACCGTTTACCGGATGGTAGCAGATTGAAGTATATGGCTTATGTGGCTGGAGTCATTGGCAATTTATCAGGTCTTGGAAGATAAAAGGGTCTGCAGCTTACCATGAGGTATTCTATATCAAGTGAGCAAAAGCTTAGAAATTTCCTTCACACTGGAAGCAGCGCACCAGTTGTTGTTTATGAAGAGACACACACCCTCCCCCTTTGGACATGCCTAAGGCCGCCTTTATCCAATTGTGCTGCTGCATGGAGAAACCACTGAGTCCTACATACATAGAGTCATCCAGCCACGTCTCTGCAAAGGTATATAATATTGCAGCATTTCAGGTCTCTCTGGAGACTCTTGAACGAAGCTCATCCATCTTATTCTCGAGTTATTGGAAATTTGCCAATAGAACGGAGTGACCATCGATATTCGCGTTTTCGTAGCCCATGAAACATAGGAATGGGGTCTGGTATGAACAAGGGAACAGCTGAGTTGAAGTTGGATTTGAAGTCGAGATTAGTAACTGTCGATCTGATGTCCAGAAGTGCTTGGCGGTCATATGTGATAATAGTATGAACTTTCTGTACAAAAAAATAATAGCAAAAACCGTTTGGAATTTGTAAGATGATGCCCTTCACTGTCGGCACCATCTTTCCATCACATTTTTAGCCCTTTGCTTTACTTATCTAGGGATGAATCTAGTAGCGGGAAGACACATTGCACAGCATTGACTACATGCCAGGAGTTGCTTTACAAAGTAAGCCTGTTTCCGCATAGTGAGTGGTGTTAACTGTGTTGTAACATTATTGTCTTGCAGACTAAATCTACAGAAACATTAAGTACACATATGAACATATCAGTTGTGATAGAATAAAATAATATTGATATTAATTGGACAGAGGAAGACCTTGCCAGACCCTGTGCTACAAAAATAACAATGAGATGCCGAGATTTGACTCGGCATTGCTAAAGAGACAATACAGCCTTAAGCTGAAGGTAAAATCAGACTGACAGGTTGAAGAAGGTACACTCAACATGCGGTAAAGTACAGTTTATTTATATGCATCCGATAGTATACTACATTGAATGGCTGCAACATTATTCTGCTGTAATGGTATGTGTGGTATGTGGCTAGAGTAACATTAGGTACTTACTGTACTTATACTTAATGTGATATTCTTAGACCATCTGATTACAACAGCGCAAAACTAATAAAAAAATACTATTGGTTCCCTTTGAGTCAGTGTAACGTACTATGGGGAGTCACACTCTCGCGACTTCGGTTGAAGGATCTAAAATCACACCTGACAAGGTCAATGAAATCCTTGCCTTGCCGGAAGCCCCGCCTTCCACAGATGAGGCTCGGATTCATTCCTTAATAAATTATTCCGCTCTTCACCTCATTGTGAACAGGAACGATTCACGCTTCTAAAACCAACAATTGGAACACGAGACTGTCTTACATTGCACCAACTAACCTGTCCCTTAATGGTAGAGCATGCTCACCCCCTGGACATTGTGTGTTGAAGTTTGTATGGTTCTTATACGTTTCCTAATCACAAACAATGAGTTATTCTTCGAATTGCTTGGCATTGCTATAGCAAGAAGTAAGACGGCTAACGTGACCGAAACAACGAAGGCCAACAAGCCGGGTTCAGGTTCGTGACCATGCCCCAATGAATTAAAAGATTCTCACGTTTGTTGTCTTGTATGTCTCGGGTCGGTGGATGCTCAGGCTGTCCTCACTCGAATCAGACTAGGAGACGGCAGGCACTGTTCCCCTACTAGTCCGCGGTGCAGGTTTTCTTGACACTTGTGTAGCCTTCTTTAGGGGGTTGGGTGTTTCCAAAAGTGACTTCTTCTCCCGGGTGCCCGTACCTGAGTTTGAGTTGCGGTACACGGAGATGGATTGGGTTGTTGGTCAGGTCAAATGTCTTTTGGAGTCCTGGCTCCTGTGCGCTCTGTCTCCGGTTATGGGAGGCTACTCGAAGAGAGAGGGCGACCAGGTTCTGTGGGTATCCACTTGCTGCCTGTGTCTGCCTTGGTTAAGCACCTTCTCAGAGCTGTCTGTCCCTTTTCCAGCTGGGTTACAAGGTACTGTGACACCGGTACCTACAACTGGTAAGTATGATAACCTTCCTGATATGATTTTCCCCTGGGTCTATTTTTAATGTGTGCGGTCCAGTGCTGGGTGGCAGCCAGTTATCGGGATGCATCTTACCGCCTAAACCAAGTGAGGCTTGTTGTGACAGAATTACTTCCAAGGGGCACTGCCAATCAGGGTACATCACTGATTGCCAGAGCCCCAGAACCCAGAGTGGACAGGGCTTCAGGCAAACCTTGGTGCATAAAAACAGTTGTGTCAACCCAAAGATACACAGTGTCAAAAGTGTTGCTTCTCCCACATGTGGGTTCAATAAAAAGTGTCCCTACTCCACATTCAGACACATGGTGGTCAAGAGTGGTGTAAAGGGAAGAAATAGCCAATCTCTCAGCACTGTTACACACATACTGTACATGCTGGTGTAAAATACTCAGTCTCTAGGCTTCATAGAAAACATTTTTCTCGAGTTAGACTCACTTGCGAATCGCACTTTTCTATCACCATAGGGGGTGTTCAGGTTCTGGCTCTGATTTGCCCAATTTTGGCCCGGTCATGCAGTGAGTTTTTTTGCCAGTGCCTATGCCTACTGGGGATGATGACTTCTGTGATAGAAGCCGTTCCCTTGGGGCTGTTGTTGTTGCAGTCTTTCCGGCAATGAGTGCTAGTCGCTCACCTATAAACTGGTCGTTTCAGGCGTCCCCACCAGGCCCAAGGGTCCTGGCCCAGGGGTGGGACCCTCTGTTATTGTCAAGGGGCTCCCATGGTTTCAGTTGTACCCCGAATGGTGATCACGACAGACGCATCCCCTGGAGGGTGGGGTGCAATGTACGATGGCAGCTCAATTCGCGGGGTATGTGTAGCCTAGTGAAGGTAAACCCAGCAGAGGACACAGGGGTTGTTTATTCTAAAAACGGTCCCTGTCAATGGAAACAGCATCTATTGGAAAGTTATTTTAATCATGTTTAAAGTTTAAAACTCCACAAATCAAATCAAATGTATTTATATAGCCCTTCTTACATCAGCTGATATCTCAAAGTGCTGTACAGAAACCCAGCCTAAAACCCCAAACAGCAAGCAATGCAGGTGTAGAAGCACAACGTGGCCCGAGAGTAACTGGATGTAACTAGCACCAACACCCGATTACAGATCTGCATCCCAAGTGAACTGTTATACATTGCAAAGGATGCATAATATGCTATTATATTGTTGATCGTCCTGACCAAATATTACCAAGTGAACTGTTATATATTGCAAAGGATGCATAATATGCTATTATATTGTTGATCGTCCTGACCAAATATTACCAAGTGAACTGTTATATATTGCAAAGGATGCATAATATGCTATTATATTGTTGATCGTCCTGACCAAATATTACCAAGTGAACTGTTATATATTGCAAAGGATGCATAATATGCTATTATATTGTCAAAAGCTGCATTAAGAGTAATATTGTATTTACCCATACATTTCACAAGAAGCCACGATGGACCCCAAACATTCTCAGATGGCCTGGCTGCAGCCAATTAGTCTTACTGTGCATGAGCTATCCCAGCACATCTTGCATGCATTATTTAGTTTGTTTGACAGTGCCATCTAGTGGAAATAAACAAATACAGCTATGTGCTTTGATCACCTGGCTACATATGGACAATTGCGCGGAGCACACTGCATATCAATTACCTGGAACTCCTAACATTGCATCTGGTGCTCAGGAGCTTCTTCCCGCCTTCATCAGGCCGAGTTGTGCTGGTCAGAACCGGCAATATTTATGACTGTGGTGGCATACATCAACAGATGGTGAGGGACTCAGTCTCTCTCCCTACTAACCTTGGTCCTCCCCCACTGGCTTCGGGTGACACATGTCCCCAGATGCCTTAACTCGGGCGCAAATCTTCTATCCAGTTGGGGCCCTCTCTCTTAGGATTGGTGGGTACACCCCTGGGTGGTCATGTTCGGCAGGGCTGACATAGATCTTTAAGCATCGCGCGGAAGCACGCTTTGCCGTCTGTTTCTCTCGATGAAGGACTTGAGTGCTTCATTGGGAACGGACGCAGAGTTGGATCAGCGCACGTGACGAGGGTGCACCTGGAGGGCTTGTTGTTGATTCATGTGGCTCCCTGGCCAAAGAAATCTCTGTTTGTGGAGATCAGTCACCTTTTAGGCAGGGACCCATGGCAACTCCTGATGCGCAGGGCAGGGACCTGTTTTCCCAGACACACAGGCATGTTTGGCATGGAAAGCCAGGGATTTGGTTCCTATGGGTCTGGCCCCTGAGAGGGCCATATCTGATGGCGAAAGGGTTACCTTCTAACGTTGTTGCTACTATTCAGTCTGCATGGGCACCTTCTACAGGGGGTCTGTATGCACATGTAGTGGCAGGCGTTTGAGTTCTGATGCCAAGATAAAGGGCTGGTTCCTTTTCAGTGCTTTGTGAGGGACATTGTTATGTTCCTACAGGAGCTTTTTGGGCATTGGCAAGCATTCTCCACTTTAAAAGTGTACATGGTAGCTATTTCAGTATGTCATGTGGGAATTGATGGCGCCACTTCAGGGGCTCATCCCTTGGTGGTACGGTCCTTAAAAGTGTGTGCGCTGGCAAAGACCGGTCTCTGAACCTATTGCGCCCACTTGGGATTTAGCTTTGGTTTAGGTGCTCTGTGTGAGGCCCCTTTCAACCACTGGAAGCTGTGGATCTGAGTATCCTCTCCTACAAGA
Organism: Salvelinus alpinus; assembly: GCF_045679555.1. NCBI lineage: Eukaryota > Metazoa > Chordata > Actinopteri > Salmoniformes > Salmonidae > Salvelinus > Salvelinus alpinus. The sequence goes on from NC_092108.1 coordinate 29,436,888, forward strand.
CCTCCCTGCTCATGGCGTTGGCCTTGGATATGCATGTTGGGGGACCTCTAGACATTATCCATATACCCTTCCTGTACTCAGTTCACCCCGGGCGACTCTAAGGTGACATTGCGTTCAAATGCATCCTTCGTTCCGAAAGTCATGGCTATGTCCTACAGGTCTTTAGCTGTGAGCTATTTCCCCCTTTCCTCCTTTTTTTGCCTCTGAAGACCTTCTGTGACCAGTTTGTCTGTTCTGCTAATCCAGCTCGCTGTATGGCGCACTCTAAGCAGCGTCTCTCCCGCTAGATTGTGGAGGATCTCCCTGGCATATAGCAGCAAGCTGCAAGGGTTACCAAGCGGGGAATACGCCCACTCCACCAGGGGTCTGGCAGAGTCTTAGACGTTATTTAAAGGGTTGACTATAGGAGATATTTGTGCTGTGGAGAGTTGGGAATCACCACACACTTTTGAGAAGTTTTATCGCTTGGATGTCACTGCTCCCAGTGTGCTTACAGCTGGGACAGGAGAAAGTGAATAGGAAGCACGCCGTTTGCGCAATACCCAGGGATCAGGTCTGGGTGGTCTGCCATGGGTGTTTCATTTAGTATCCGTTTGGGTCGGCTTGGTACATGATTTTATTTCCCCATAGTATGTTGTACTGAAGTTCACTGACTGCAAGGGAATGCAATGTTATGACTATACCTACTGTTCACTGAAGGAGGTAAACGAGGTACACCACCTGTTTGGACCTACACCGCCCGTTCCTGTGCTCGGTGAAGAGCGGAATTAAATTGTTTTTAAATTTAAGGAATTCATCTGAGCCTCAAGCTTATCACTTGTGGAAGGCGGGACTTCAAGTGAGGTGTGGATTTTATTGGCCTTGTCAGGCGGAATTTTTTATCTTTCAACAGAAGTCGCAAGAGTGTGACTCCCCATAGTATGTTGTACCTAGTTCCCCTCCTTCAGGGAACAGTAGTTATAGTCATAATGTTACGTTATACTCTATGGCTGTAGGAACATTGTAATATTATACCCACTCCACACCAACCTGAAACTCTTCTACAAAAGTAAAAATGTGTTACTACTTTCAAAATGACGTCCTGCTGATGGACAGCCTATACTGTACATCTCATGATCATATACTGTGTCTGCGGAGTACATGTGTGTGTTGTTAACAGTTAGATTTTGTGACAGTAAGTAGTATTCCACTGCTGGAACCAATTTCCCTTCATCCTTGAAAGCAACCACTTTCAGTTTCTGCGGTAGCAGTTTAGGGAGAGAAATCCTTGACACCGATCTAGGCTGCATTCAATTGAGTCCCTCTTGCAAATCACATGGAGGAAGATGAATTGATTGTGAAGACAGGGAAGACAAGAGAAGGTCATGGAAGCGAGAGAATAGAGGGAGCCTTTCCTCTATTAGAGCCCGGCCTAGAGTAACTCAGCTAGCCAAATGGGACAGCTCATTAAGTCACATCAGCCCCTGGCTCCTGCTTATGAGGAAAGTGCCTGACCCACCAACTGTTCCAACTTGCTTCTGTTCTGTTTGTTGTTATGCAGCATTGGAGGAAGTGGATATAATGAATGCTTTTCCAGAATGATGCTGGTGGTGGAGAAGCGAACATATACTGTTATTCTATTGTTGTAGGAAAGGGTTGACATGGACTACTGTGCAAGGTTTTCTTTTGTTTTCCAACCTTCTATTTGCTTACATATTAACATATGACAAATGAGAGCATTGTAATGTGACAAAATATTTGCTATACAGTATATTCATTTATTTTGTCAAAATAGTCATAGGCAAAGGTTTGCTAACAGCATACATTTTCAGGGCAACCTGAAACATATCTGTCAATAAGCTTAGTGCTAGTGGAGTGGAACGGTGATGAGGGCAGACAGACAACAACCTGCCACTCTGGATAAGTGTCACTCTGTTGCTCTGGACGAGATGAGGCAAGCAGCCAGTGCCAAAATTACCCATCAGCATAAAAATAACACTTTTCTTCCTGTACTCTTGTTCATGATGAGCTTCACTATTCCCCAGTTTTGACCTGAAAGTAGAGGTCTTGCAGAAAATAGGCTACAGAACCCCATAGTTCCCTACGGATGTTGAGTATTTGAATTGAGATCACTAGTATCAGCGCTGAGAATCATTTTATACTTAAGCAATAAGGCACCTCGGTGGTTTGTGGTATATGGCCAAAATACCACGGCTAAGTGCTGAAGTGCCTTCTTGCTATTATAAACTTGTTACCAATGTAATTAGAACTGTAAAAATAAATGTTTTGTCATACCAGTGTTATGCGGTATGTTAAAAACTGCTGGTTCGAGCCCTGAATGCTGATTGTCTGAAGCTGTGGTATATCAGACCGTATACCACGGGTAAGACAAAACATATATATTTTTTACTCTAATTACGTTGGTAACCATATACCACACCCCCTCGGGCCTTATTGCTAAATATACCACGACTTTCAGCCAAGCAGCATTCAGGTCTTGAACCCCCCAGTTTATAATAACACAATATTGACCTACAGTACACTTCAGTATAATACCATATCTAGGGGCCTTAGTCTCACAATTCTCAAGGAATGTCTTGGTCTTGATACTTGGGTATACAAATACTTGTTTTTCTATGGGGGATTCACCTTGGATCTAAAGAGCTAAAGATGCTCCAGTATATTAGTGTCTGCTCTACCACCCGAGGGCAGTGTTGCGCAATATGCCTACATCATATTTCCCTTATGGCTCCACCAAGCCCAAAGCATACAGCAGGGCCTGGTCTAATTGTCTCTAGATTACCATACACTATTGATTTAATAGAAAAATAGATATTTTGAAAATGTCTTAATTTCAACCCCTTCTTGGCAATGGCTTAATTTGTAACAGAAATTAAACTGTTGCTTGAAGCCTAGATTGCTTAAGTAGGTGTGTTAGCTCACATGATCCATTAGCAGTGAAGGCCTAGGGGAAGACAAAGACAGAGGATGATGTCAGATTTTTTAAGTAGAGTGCTGCGTAGAATTAGGAATTAGAATACTTAATTTAATATGATCTCTATGGCTGTGGGAATCTGTTCTCTGAGGTGTGGCACTGGGACTTGGATGGCATGGATACTTTTGCAATACCAGTATTATATTGTATCTGGTCATTTGAACTCATCTGTTGTCCTAATTAAACAAAGCAATATGTCCCCATTGCCATCTTTTGGCCATCCAGAATGTCAATAATGTGAACAATACAACCAATCTCCTCCAATGTCTGTAAATTTACCAAGAGTTGACTATGTTAACCCCTGGATCATATTGCAATGTATTCGTTTTGACCCTCATAACTTTAGTAATGTGTTTTGTACAAAGCAGTAGAAATCTCTGCCACTAATGTTCACTTGTCCTCCTGCAGACATCAGAGAACCATTTGTTAGGAGGCTCAGTGTTGGGTCGTTACGGACTATTCCCACCAACTTTATCAAGGGTCCTGATCGTTGCCCCCCTGCCCATTCACTAAAGTCTCATTCATCTCTCTCCAACAGACCTATTACTGTTTTCATCCAGACCATGAGGGGGACCATGGATGTTTTCATCTCCAAAGGCTTTAATAAATGACTTTATTCAGCACGAACATTTGGGAAAGTACATTAAGTCGATAAGCTACAGTACCCTCTACAGGATCGGTGGGTCCCCCACGGGACGGTTGAGCTAACATAGGCTAATGCGATTAGCATGGGGTTGTAAGTAACAAGAACATTTCCCAGGACATAGACATATCTGATATTGGCAGAAAGCTTAAATTCTTGTTAATCTAACTGCACTGTCCAATTTACAGTAGCTTTTACTGTGAAATAATGCCATGCTCTTGTTTGAGGAGAGTGCACAGTTATGAACTTGAAAAGTTATTAATAAACTAATTAGGCACATTTGGGAAGTCTTGATGCAAAATTTTGAACAGAAATACAATGATTCATTGGATCAGTCTAAAACGTTGCACATAAACTGCTGCCATCTAGTGACCAAAATAGAAATTGCACCTGGGCTGGAATAATACATTACGGCCTTTCTCTTGCATTTCAAAGAGGATGGTCAAAAAAAATTACCAAAAAACATTTGTCTTTTTCTTTGTATAATCTTTTAGCAGATCTAATGTGTTATATTCTCCTAGATTAATTTCACATTTCCACAAACTTCAAAGTGTTTCCTTTCAAATGGTATCAATAATATGCATATCCTTGCTTCAGGTCCTGAGCTACAGGCAGTTAGATTTGGGTATGTCATTTTAGGCAAAAATTTCAAAAAAGGGGTGTAACCTTTTATGTACTGACCCATATGTTATTTAGACGTCATATGCACACATACAAAGAATATTGTCCAGGTGCTGTGTTAAACAGGTCACAAAAAATAGAGTAAACCAGCGCAATGTTGGTATGGTTCATAATCTTGTTTTTTAATCAGAACATTTGACCCAATATGGGTCTTCATCAAAAAACCTTGTCCTCATTTTTTAAAGTCCTTTAGGAACATACAGAGTGTGTAGTGTTATTCTTTTCACCTTGAACTGATCATGAAATGCAATATATTATACTGTTGCTCATCCCTTTATTTCTCATTTTATTTCCAGTTCAGTTGAACAGAACCACCTATGACATTTCCATGGAAACTGAGGATGAGATCAGGTGACAGGAAGTAGCCCCAGACAGTGCAGGAGATGTCACGGTCCCTGGCTGCCCTTGGGTGCCTCTCGTGAGACCGACAGGGGAAGAGAAAGGAATTGCTGCAACGTGACCGGAGGCCCTAACAGACCAGGTGTGACCCCTAAATCCATCAGTACGCACCTAGACTTTTCCACTAGGCTTGTGAATAAAGGCTCATGTGTGGAAAGGCAGCCACTTCCTCTAGGAGTGATGGCTGCTCACAGTACATCCTGTTTGTCACTGGACAGGAACATTAATTTGATGAGTCAACAGTTTAAAATGTAACGTGTTCTGTAAAGATGCAGTTATGTGCGTGTTTTGATATATATTTGCATCAGAAGGACGTCTAGTTCAAAAACATAATGTAAAAGTAGAGGTAATAGACATAATTGGTCTATCTGCAAATATTCTCCTACCTAGATTTAGGACGGTATACGAACACGACTCATGACGCTTAACCATCATTACAATGCAAGCGTCTAACTGAATTGGTACGTAGCCTATTCACTCTAAGTGGAAACAAGCTCTGTGATTACCCTATCTGCCTACAGGAGAATACAGTCATTTACCAGCACATCCCTTAATCAACAGCAGTGCCAATCAGTTCAATTGAGGGAACCAAAGATGAGTATGTAAGGTGAGAATGTAATTTGTGATTTTTTTCATCGGTGTCACTACACACCATTTATCATTCCACAGATCTAGGAATGCGGGGGTAGATTTGCCTCTGGATTTACCCAGAAAGCCCCAAATATTTTTTGGTCAGGGTTTATTTATATTTATATCCATAAGGTTTCCAGAGTGTGTCTGCGTTCTGCGTTCTGTCCCTGGTTGTCAGGGTTTACTAGGAGTGGTGGGTAGGAGTCAGGCGCAGAGAGAGGGTTCGGTGAAATGTAATTATTTATTCTCCGTCACAAACGGTCACGCCAAATACAGGGCCCATAACACTGACCAGCCCAAACACAGGACAACCAGTCCGGAGAAAACAAAACGAAAACACATCCACAACCAACAGAGTAACAAATAATCCTGCACAAACCTAAGTGGGCTTAACAGGTTTAAGTAGACAAAAGTCAAGAAACACAAAAAGGAACAGGTGCAACTAATAAGACCAAACCAACAGAAAAGGAAAAAGGGATCGGTGGCGGCTCGTAGACCTGCGATGACGACCACCGAGCACCGCTCGAACAGGCAGGGGAGCCACCTTCGGTGGGAGTCGTGACACTGGTTTAACGTGATAACAGAGCAGATACGAAGCCACATAACACGCATACTTCCCGTTGGAAATCTAGAAGGTAGATCTCTGCTCAAATTATCAGGCGGTTTCCCCCCTGCCAGAAATCTTTGTCAGGGACTAATTCACATGGCGAATGGTTTTGACAGTTGATTTCAGTGTGCATAATATCCACTAATCCAAGCAGACGTGAAACAACATACAGCACCACATCGAAGTTTGTGAAGCAGCAATGGGAGAGACGATGCATAACAACTCATTTGTATGCCACTTAGAAATACTAATTCCTTGTAGCATGGGTAAATTCCATAATCTGTGGGCAAAGAACTGCCTTTCTGATTCCTAATGTTCTTTGATGACCAGTCAGGCTGTTTAAAGTTATCTACAGTCTTCCTTAGAAACAGATCTCACACTAGTTGGAGAGAGAGAGATTAAGATAAACTACGCTGTTGTTGTGGCCAATACAGTAGTGCATTGTTTTGTAAAGAAGATATGACTTCAAGCTTGAACTATACTATATGTCCAAATGAGATTAAGTGTGTAGGTCTTGCAACTGTACAATAATACATTAGCACTAGTGGCGGTTGGTGCCGTTAAAGATGAGGGAGGATGATACATTTTTATGAGCATGTTCATATTTCTATTTCAGCATATTGGATGACTGTCATTCATATTCCATTCACCCACCTTAATGTAACATAGCTAGGTTCAGGCTGATGACACACAAAAACAGTTCGCTTTCATAGCAGCCACATACAGTGGGGAGAAGAAGTATTTGATACACTGCCGATTTTGCAGGTTTCCTACTTACAAAGCAAGTAGAGGTCTGTCATTTTTATCATAGGTACACTTCACCTTCCTCATGATCATTGATGCCCCACAAGGTGAGATCTTGCATGGAGCCCCAGACCGAGGGTGATTGACCGTCATCTTGAACTTCTTCCATTTTCTAATAATTGCGCCAACAGTTGTTGCCTTCTCACCAAGCTGCTTGCCTATTGTCCTGTAGCCCATCCCAGCCTTGTGCAGGTCTACAATTTAACCCTGATGTCCTTACACAGCTCTCTGGTCTTGGCCATTGTGGAGAGGTTGGAGTCTGCTTGATTGAGTGTGTGGACAGGTGTCTTTTATACAGGTAACGAGTTCAAACAGGTGCAGTTAATACAGGTAATGAGTGGAGAACAGGAGGGCTTCTTAAAGAAAAACTAACAGGTCTGTGAGAGCCGGAATTCTTACTGGTTGGTAGGTGATCAAATACTTATGTCATGCAATAAAATGCAAATTAATTATTTAAAAATCATACAATGTGATTTTCTGGATTTTTGTTTTAGATTCCGTCTCTCACAGTTGAAGTGTACCTATGATAAAAATGACAGACCTCTACATGCTTTGTAAGTAGGAAAACCTGCAAAATCAGCAGTGTATCAAATACTTCTTCTCCCCACAGTACGTACAGCATGATCCCTTTGATCGTTGTATATTTAATTATTTCTCGCAACTATTTACACGCTCTTTTCCACTAACCTTTCCTTCAAATATAGCTATCTCTCTATCTCTCTCGCTCTCTCTTTCTTTTTGGAAGAAATGAATTTGTTCAAAACTGTTCAACTATCGTCTGTCTCTCTCTTTGAGTCAACTACTCACCACATTTTATGCATTGCAGTGTTAGCTCGCTGTTGCTTTCAGTACTAGATTCATTCTCTGATCCTTTGATTGGGTGGACAACATGTCAGTTCATGCTGCAAGAGCTCTGATAGGTTGGAGGACATCCTCCGGAAGTTGTCATAATTACTGTGTAAGTTTACAGAAGGGGGGGAGAACCAGGAGCCTCCTAGGTTTTGTGTTGAAGTCAAAGTACCCAGAGGAGGAAAGAAACTATCTGTCCTCCGGCTACACCATGGTGCTACCCGACAGAGTGCTGCTGAGGCTACTGTAGACCTTCATTGCAAAACCGTGTGTTTTAATCAATTATTTGGTGACATGTGAATATACAGTGCCTTCGGAAAGTTTTCAGACCCCTTGACATTTTTCCACATTTTGTTACTTTACAGCCTTATTCTAAAATGGATTAAATAAAAATAAATCCTCAGCAATCTAAACAAAATACCCCATAATGACAGAGCAAAAACAGGTTTTTATACATGTTTACAAATTTATAAAAAAATAAAAAACAGAAATATATTATTTACATAAGTATTCAGACCTTTTGCTATGGGACTCGAAATTGAGCTCAGGTGCGCCCTGTTTCCATTGATCATCCTTGAGATGTTTCTACAACTTCATTGGAGTCCACCTGTGGTAAATTCAATTGACTGGACATCATTTGTAAAAGCACAGACCTGTCTATGTAAGGTCCCACAGTTGACAGTGCATGTCAGAGCAAAAACAAAACCTTAAGGTCAAAGGAATTGTTCATAGAGGTCCGAGACAGGATCTGGGTGAAGGGTACCAAAACATTTCTGCAGCATTGAAGGTCCCCAAGAACACAGTGGCCTCCATCATTTTTAAATGGAAGAAGTTTGGACCCTTCCTAGAGCTGGCCACCTGGCCAAACTGGGCAATCGGGAGAGAAGGGCCTTGGTCAGGGAGGTGACCAAGAACCCGATGTTCACCCTGACAGAGCTCCAGAGTTCCTCCGTTGAGATGGAGAACCTTCCAGAGGGACAACTATCTCTGCAGCACTCCAGCAATCAGGCCTTTATGGTACAGAGGTATGGAAGTCACTCCTCAATAAACGGCACATGACAGCCTGCTTAGAGTTTGCCAAAAGGCACCTAAAGACTCCAAAATAAAACCAAGATTGAACTATATGGCCTGAATGCCAAGCATCACGTCTGGAGGAAACCTGGCACCATCCCTACGGGGAAGCATGGTGGTGGCAGCATCATGCTGTGGGGATGTTTTTCTGCTGCAGGGACTGTTAGACTAGTCAGGATCGAGGGAAAGATGAACGGAGCAAAGTATAGAGAGATCCTTGATGAAAACCTGCTCAGTACCTCAGACTGTGGTGAAGGTTCACTTTCCAACAGGACAACGACCCTAAGCACACAGCCAAGACTACGCAGGGGTGACTTCGGGACAAGTCTTTGAATGTCCTTGAGTGGCCCAGCCAGAGCCCGGACTTGAACCCGATCGAACATCTCTGGAGAGACCTGAAAATACCTGTGCAGCAACGCTCCCCTTCCAACCTGACAGAGCTTGAGAGGATCTGCAGAGAAGAATGGGAGAAACTCCCCAAATACAGGTGTGCCAAGCTTGTAGAGTCATACCCAAGAAGACTCAGTGCTGTAATTGCTAACAAAGTACTGAGTAAAGAGCCTGAATACTTTGTCATTATGGGGTATTGTGTGTAGATTGATGAGAAGAAAAAAACCGATTTAATCAATTTTAGAATAAAGCTGTAATGTAACAAAATGTGAAAAAAGTCAATGGGTCTGAATACTTTCCCGAAGGCACTGTGTTTAGTATAGTTTTATCTAAAAAGGATAACTTTTTAATGTTTCACTATTTTATTTTTATGAAATTCACTGAGGAGGATGGTCCTCCCCTTCCTCCTTGAGGAGCCTCCACTGATCAGCACTCCAGAAAAGAGAGCATAATGTTGGCCTCAGTACTGGCATGTGAAGGTAATGCTGTGGACTCAAATATTTTTATTTGTTTTGGGGGTTCATTTTATTAATACATTTTCATTTCAGCTTGTTTTCTTCCTACTTTACCATTTCAGCTTGTTTTCTTCCTACTTTACCATTTGATGTAAGCCTGTAGTATAATATGTTGTCTATATTCTTGCCAAATTATACAACAACAAAAACATTTAAACTTGCCTTAATTTCTTACTTGTACAAAGGGAAAGCAACCATTAAGCAGAGAATAAAGCATTTTTCAACAGTTCTAATGAACATTTTACTGACTAGGATATTGCCTTTGATGTTGCTTTACCACATTAATATACAGTAATCTATGAATGTCTCCCTTGCTCGTGTATTTTCAAAGGCTATGGTATTGTGCCAGCATAAAATACAGATGTAGGATCTTAATTTGAGACAGTTTGCTACAGCAAGAATAGAATCCTGCAGCAACAGGAAATGTGAATTATTATGTGGATTATAATTAGGGATAGATTGAAATGTACTGGGGGAAGGGGTGGTCCAAAATAGGGAGTGTTGTCAAACTTTTTTTTTGCTTTGGGGAGGGTTGTGTGTTTTTTGGGTGGGCACAGGGGAGGGTAGTGCATTTTTTCCCTGGTTTACATTTGCTCTTCTGCTTGTATTTTCCCTATAAACAATGGCTTGACTTACTTTTGATATTACCCTAATAAAGTTTAGAAACGTTTGTGACGGTTTGGTATGGTGTGGCTATTTTACGCTTTAGCTCCTGCAGGCCTATGATATGAGGCAGTTTTCCCCGGCGCTCCAACTGACTCTGACAGTTGAACTTGAGGTGAGGAAGACTGTTTTAGGCCTACCAGAGATAGTCTTATAATCTAACAATATAATGCTTATCTTTATTTAAAATATTTGGATTGAAAATTCATGACTTACCCTCCTTCTGTAAGTGTATTTCTGTATAGCAGACGCAGTAGCCGTCTGACATGTGGCGCACAACTTGTCCGGTGTCGTCCGGGTTAGGGTTTGGCCAAGGTAGGCCGTCATTGTAAATAAGAATTCCAGAGAGACATGGTACCCTTCCTGCAGGCTCGTCCTGACCTGACCCTCCAGCATGACAATGCCACCAGCCATACTGCTCGTTCTGTGCATGATTTCCTGCAAGACAGGAATGTCAGTGTTCTGCCATGGCCAGCAAAGAGCCCGGATCTCAATCCCATTGAGCACGTCTGGGACCTGTTGGATCGGAGGGTGAGGGCTAGGGCCATTCCCCCCAGACATGTCCGGGAACTTGCAGGTGCATTGGTGGAAGAGTGGACTAACATCTCACAGCAACAACTGGCAAATCTAGTGCAGTCCATGAGGAGGAGATGCACTGCAGTACTTAATGCAGCTGGTGGCCACACCAGATACTGACTGTTACTTTTGATTCTGTTAGTCACATGTCTGTGGAACTTGTTCAGTTTATGTCTCAGTTGTGGATTCTTGTTATGTTCATACAAATATTTACACATGTTAAGTTTGCTGAAAATAAACACAGTTGACAGTGAGAGGACGTTTATTATTTTGCTGAGTTTATATATTCACAGTCTGGACTCCGACATTGCTCGTCCTTATATTTATATATTTCTTAACTACATTATTTTACTTTTAGATTGGAGTATATTGTTTTGAATTGTTATATAGTACTGCACTGTAGGATCTAGGAACACAAGCATTTCGCTATACCCACATTAACTTCTGCTAAATATGTGTATGCAACCAATAAAATTTGATTTAGAGTTGATTGAGATTTGCAGTCAGGTCAAGACCCTGGTGAGGACGACTATCACGCAGATGAGCTTCCCTGAGACGTTTTCTGACAGTTTGTGCGTAAATTCTTCGGTTGTGCAAACCCACAGTTTCATCAGCTGTCCGGGTGGCTTGTCTCAAATGATCCTGCAGGTGAAGAAGCCGGATGTGGAGGTCCTAGGCTGGCATGGTTACACTTGGTGTGCGGTTTTGAGGCCGGTTGGACGTACTGCCAAATTCTCTAAAACGATGTTGGAGGCGACTTATGGTAGACAAATGAACATTCAATTCTCTGGCAACAGCTCTGGAGAACATTTCTGCAGCCAGCAGGTTAACCAACCTAAGTTTACAAACACTTAGGTTGGAGTCATTAAAACATGTTTTTCAACCACTCCACAATTTTCTTGTTAACAAACTATAGTTTTGGCAAGTCGGTTAGGACGTCTACTTTGTGCATGACACAAGTAAGTTTTCCAACAATTATTTACAGACAGATTATTTCACTTATAATTCACTTCATCACAATTCCAGTGGGTCAGAAGTTTACATATACTAAGTTGACAGAGCCTTTAAACAGCTTGGAAAATTCCCGAAAATGATGTCATGGCTTTAGAAGCTTCTGATAGGCTAATTTACATAATTTGAGTCAATTTGAGGTGTACCTGTGGATGTATTTCAAGGCCTACCTTCAAACTCAGTGCCTCTTTGCTTGACATCATGGGAAAATCAAAATAAATTGCAACTATTAATCTACAATGTAGAAAATAGTATAAATAAAGAAAAAGCCTTGAATGAGTTGGTGTGTCCAAACTTTTGACTGGTACTCTATATATTTATTAAAATATTAATTTCATACAGTGGACACTTAAGACTATAGGCCTTTGCATGCAATGCCCTGATACCTTTAGTGCTCAAATCTCTGACAACTGAACTGTGAAGTTGACAATTATTGTTTTGGGAAAGTAGCCAAAAAAACTATAAAATTATGCATTTGTTATACATTGCTCCCGAGTGGCGCAGTGGTCTAAGTAACTGCATCTCAGTGCTAGAGGTGTCACTACAGACCCTGGTTTGATTCCAGGCTGTATCACAACTGGCTGTGATTGGGAGTCCCATAGGGCAGTGAACATTTGGCTCAGTGTTTTCCGGGGTAGGCTGTGATTGTCAATAATATTTTTTTTGTAATTTTTGTAATTTGTTATAGGCTGTTTTTAAGGACACGTAAATGTGGCTAATTTGGCCAACATCCCTTGTTTATTAATGCAGCGGTTGGATCTGAATGCATATGGATGTCGATTACATTTGTCAAATGTCAGGTAAATTAATATCTTCCCTGTCATTTCTAGAATATTCACATGAAAATCTTTCACCAATTGGATGGAAGCCTAGCTATAGACAGCCTAAAAACTCTGGCAAGTGTGCTAGTCCAGTGTCACTTTGGTTATGCCAGCACATCATGGTTCACCAGCAGCCCCAAACATCTAAAGAATAAGATACCAGCCAAACAAGCTTGTAAGAGTTGTACTCAAACTCCCCCCTCCTACTCATCTGGAGGTTGAGCATTTTTTTGGTAATGTGTCTGTATCTACTGTATGTAATTGTATGTAATAGGCACCACAATGTAAATAAGTCCCGACTTTAATGTGCAATCCCAGTCACTTTAAAAAAAACTTTATGTGTACTGTATATGTCAATCAATCAATCCAAACTGTGCAGCGGCCAATTGATGATGGAAAGAGATCTGTTACAAAACACCAACAAGTTTATTGACATTGGGAGATTGTCATGCCAAGCCTTTGATACTGGGTAAGCCTAAAAGGTAGGGAGGGATGTATTTTCTGTTTGCCGAGATTGATATAGTCTATTTATTGTGGCGTTGAAAACGCAAACCATGATATTGAAGTGCCCAAAGTCGGTATGCTTTGTTTAATGGTTGTGCGGTGCATCGGCACAGAAATAGGTTGGTGGAAAATTCATTGCATATACTGTATTTTATATAATTATAAATGTGGTATCAAAATGTTGAAAATCAGTTTTCCTCATTGCTGATCATTGTCTGCACCCGGCTCTGATCGTAATGTAATGAAACAGGTAGGGAGAGTGAGCCCGTCTGTAGTGGTCGGTGAACCCTCAACCTTCTGGTCCGTAGCCCTGCGTGGCATCGACTGTGCCACAACAGCAAGTTGATGTCTACGTTTATAAACACAGTTATTGTTATTTATGGTCATAAACATTATTTTTGTTTATTCTATGAGGGGGGAGTGTGTTCCATTTATTTTACAGTACAATGGGAGGGTCATGTGACAATATTTTTTATGTTGGGGAGGGGGGTGTATTTTTATGACACCTTGAGTTGGACCAGCTGATACATTTTTCCTATAGGAAAATCAAGTCTAACATGTCAAGCCTTTTTAAACCTCAAATACACTAGAAGTTTAACATTTTCTGCATTGCAGAAAAGTTATCCTGCAACAGAGTGATACAATTAAGATCCTACATCTGTATGTAAACATCATAATGCCAATAAGTATCTAAACTTCAGAATTTTCATTAGTACAAAATTACTATTATTTTATATGTTTTCCCAAATGTCATTACATTTCTTATTCATTCTTACATAAGGATGATGAGAGATTACGTTTTGGGACAATAACAAGACATCCTTATATTCTCAAATGAATCTCTACATCTGTAAAGGCAAGCCATTATCCTCAGTATGCCCTGTAAATACATGTACTACAGAGGCATCATCTCCTAAAGCCAAATAGATATGGCTTGGATAAGGATAACCATCAATCAAAAACATCCAGCGTTGTGGTAAACTACTTACTGTGACAGCCGGTTTGGCATTTAAATTAATGCCATAGATTGATATTGATATAAATTAATGAACCATTTTTGTGGGAACAAACAGTTAGGGAGGGATCAGATGGATTAACAACATAGATAAAGGACTGACAGGCTAAATGTGATTGAAATGAGTATGGATCTCATGGAGCTCATTTCAGAGGTTACTTATACATTCTTAAATCATCCATAAGTACCGGCTGCTTTTGCACATCTATTCACAGCACCTCGTGCACCTATTACTGGCCTGTAGTAGAGCAGATAGCATTACTGGCTTGGAAAGCAGATATTATTGGCCTGTAGAGCAGATTTAATCCAGCTTTATAATCTGCATCAGCATATCTGCCTTGATGTTTCATGGTTTTTGGTAGCTGGATTGTTTTTGACATCCATAGCATTTTTTGTACCTTTTGATTACCTTTTAACACATTGATATACAGTTTCTTCTGTGATTAAATGTACATCTCGTACAAATTATTACTTGTTCTGTACTTGGCTGCTAGCTAGTCTTTTCTGAATTTGTATCCAAAGTTAAAAGTTTATTTGAATCTTCAGTGTCCCCATATCCACAAAAGGTTCTACAGCTGCACCATCGAGAGCATCCTGACCGTTTGCATCACTGCCTGGTATGGCAACTGTTCCGCATCTGACCGTAAGGCGCTACAGAAGGTAGTGCGAACGGCCCAGTACATCACTGGGGCCACGCTTCCTGCCATCCAGGACCTATGCAAGAAGCGGTGTCAGAGGAAAGCCCATAAAATTATCTGAGACTCTAATCACCCAAGTTATAGACCGTTTTCTCTGCTACCGCACAGGAAAGTGGTACCGGAGCGCCAAGTCTAGGACCAAAAGGCTCCTCAACATCTTTTACCCCCAAGCCATAAGACTGCTGAACAATTAATAAAATCTCCACAGGACAATTTACATTGAACCCCCCCCTTTTGTACACTACCGCTATGCATAGTCACTTCATTCCCACCTACATGTACAGATTACCTCAACTAACCTGTACCCTCGCACACTGACTCGGTACAGGTGCCCCCTGTATATAGCCTTGATATTATTATTCTTATAGTGTTACTTTTTATTATTACTTTTTATTTTAGTCTACTTGGTAAATATTTTCTTAACTCTTCTTGAACTGCGCTGTTGGTTAAGGGCTTGTAAGTAAGCATTTCACAGTAAAGTCTGCACTTGGTGTATTCGGTGCGTGTGACAAATAAAGTGTGATTTGATTTGATTTGATTTATCAGTGCACCGTATTGAACTTCATATTTATCTGAGAGACTGAGAAATGTGCATTACTCATATTTGCTCACATTGAAGCAATTGGAATGAACATGTGTTTAATTACATTTCAGTGTGGATAAGTGGTTCTGACATTATAAGTGTGTGCGTGAGTGTGTTCATGCATGGTGTGGGTGAGTTTGTGTGTGTGTGTGTGTGTGTATGTGTCTGTGCGTGCATGTGTGTGGTGTGTGTACATGTGTCTCTGTTCAGTAAGTATGTGTATATTTATCTGACAAGTAAGTATCAGATTGATCCCAATATTATGTTCACCAAGCAGAAACAAGGATCAGGGTTGCTTAGTATGACACATTTTTTTCACTAAGAACTCACTAGTGTTTGCAATGCACAAAGATGCTATTTACTAATTTTTTTGTTTTTTCTCTGTGGAAAAAAACTGTAATACACACTTAATTCAACCACGGTAAAACTGGCGCGTTTTGGACTTCTAACCCCTTTTAAACATTGTTTGTTTGAGCTACAGACTGATGCAGCTACAAACTACTGCCACATTGGATTTGTCTATTTCTTCTGCATCCATTAGTCTGTATGATTAACGGGGGATGAGCTAGAGTGGTATTTGTGAGAAAACTGTTCTTCTCACAAAAATGTCTGTAAAGTCCAAACAGTTTAAACTACAAACTATTAAAATTATTTTTGCTCTATGACACTCACAATCCACACAAGAGACGTTAGGAGGTAAGGGGTTATTCTATTATACATAGTGAATCCCAGGATATAGTGTCTATAATACTGTAATATGGCCACGTAGTTTTATCAGGTTTTTACTTGGAAAACGTTATTTTCTATTGACATTTGTTAATATAACTCATGAATGCAGCTGTTTACATCAAATTATTTTGTGTTCTACTTGTAGCCCTGCTTGTCCTGAATAGAAAATGGAAAAACATTTCAATGTGAGGCTAAATATGAGGGCAGAGTAATGAATGAAAGTCATGAATTTCAGATTTTTTTTGCTGTGGGAAGCCTGTTTCCAAGGAGTTAAACCATGTTCACATTCATCCTCTCAGTGGACATCACTGTTGAATTCTGGAAGTCAGTGTCAAATGTTTTTACCATCTCTCACATTTGAGCAAATGTGTTGTGGTTGAAAAGACAGTATGCCTTAGGAGTCCACTCACTCCAAATCCTACACTACTGACATTCCATTAGGGCGTCCAAGCATGTGAACCTTGAGCCCGGTCCTGACTTCCCAAGGTGCTGACTTGGTGAGGCGAAAGGGCATGTGAAAATGTGACACAGTTATCCAGATTTCAGCAGTATACCCTTGATAATGACCATACCAGCAGCAAATTGTCTCTCAGTCACCATTGATCAAAAGGCATAAAGAATTGCCCGGGATCATGGTCAGTCACCAGAAACAGTTTTCTTTTTATGATGCTCAACTCTTCTAAATGCTGTGAATAGAAGAATAAAAAAGGATCATGTCTGGCTTGACTTTACATGAGAGGGTGTGAAGTAGCATTTAATAATGATGAACTCAGAAGTAGTACTCAAAGACCAAAGATATAACACGATAATTAGCATTAGGGAGAAACATATTTTTGTCTAAAACCATTGGGATAAATATACAGCAGCAGTCTATGATGTTATAATATGATATCATGTGGAAAATGATAAGCAGCCAATGTCTCTGACCTTGAGTCAGCCAAGGGGATAATACCAATTAGACAGTATACCCATCTCTTAACCTGCTGCATCAGTCTACGAAAAACAAACCAATACATGTGTTGAATAACAATTGATACCGTAATCTGTAACATAATCCAATTCCCTCCTGGTGTGCTGGAATTTTCCTGCAGCTAATTGATTGGAGAGAGTGACACTAGGACGTGATAGATTTTCCAATAAACTCAGATTCAAGGATCTGTGAAGCGAAATTATTCAGGTTTTGAATTACAGTCATCCTCAGAGTGTATAATCACAATGTAATTAAGACTCTCAGTAAGAATGCTGTTCATTGACTATTGCTCAGCATTCAACACCATATTACCCTCCAAGCTCATCATTAAGCTCGAGGCCCTGGGTCTGAACCCCACCCTGTGCAACTGGGTCCTGGACTTCCTGACGGGCCGCCCCCAGGTGGTGAAGGTAGGTAACAACATCTCCACCCCGCTGATCCTCAACACTTGTGCCCCACAAGGATGCGTGCTCAGCCCCTTCCTGTACTCCCTGTTCACCTATGACTGCGTGGCCACGCACGCCTCGAACTCAATCATCAAGTTTGCAGATGACACAACAGTAGTAGGCCTGATTACCAACAATGACGAGACAGCCTACAGGGAGCAGGTGAGGGCCCTGGGAGTATGGTGCCAGGAAAATAACCTCTCACCCAAAGTCAACAAAACATGGGAGCTGATCGTGGACTTCAGGAAACAGCAGAGGGAAGACCACCCTATCCACATCGACGGGACAGCAGTTGAGAAGGTGGAAAGCTTCAAGTTTGTCGGTTCCTACACATTACTGACAAACTGAAATGGTCCACCCACACAGACAGTGTGGTGAAAAAGGCGCAATAGCTTGGCACCTAAAACCCTCACAAAATTTTACAGATGCACAATTGAGAGCAGCCTATCGGGCTGTATCACCACCTGGTATGGCAACGGCACCGCCAGCGACCACAGGGCTCTCCAGAGGGTGATGCGGTCTGCCCAACTCATCCCCGGGGGCAAACTACCTGCCCTCCAGGACACCTACAGTACCCGATGTCACAAGAAGGCCAAAAAGATCATCAAGGACAACAACCACCCGAGCCACTGCCTGTTCACCCCGATATCATCCAGAAGGCGAGGTCAGTACAGGTGCATCACAGATGGGACCGAGAGACTCAAAACAGGTTCTATCTCAAGGCCATCAGACTGTTAAATAGCCATCACTAGCACATTAGAGGCTGCTGCCCTATATACATAGACTTGAAATCACTGGCCATTTTAATAACTGGAACACTAGACGCTTTAATAATGTTTACATATTTTGCATTGCTCATCTCATATGTATATACTGTATTCTATCCTATTCTACTGTATCTTAATCTATGCCGCTCTGACATTGCTCGTCCAAATATTTAGATATTCTTAATTCCATTCCTTTACTTTAGATTGTGTGCATTGTTAGATATTACTTGCTAGATATTACTGCACTGTTGAAGCTAGAAACACAAGCATTTCGCTACACCCAAATTAACATCTGCTAAACACATGTATGTGACATTTTTTTTATTTGATTTAATTTGTTTATTACAACAAGTCTGAAATTAACAAAACACCTAATTTAACTTGCAGACGTAGAGTTAGTTGTCAATGTTTTGTATGAATTTCAATAACAACTTAGGGTGTTTACTTGGTGGTTTTTGTCAGCTTATTGAGCTACATTTCAAGATATTTGTCCTGTTTAAGCATCTTGAAAAACTCAAAACCTTTTTTTCTATTTGTCACTGGGATTTGATCAAATGATAGTGAGAACACATGCAGCAACACAACATGAGGACTCAACAGGTGCCACTGCCAACCAGTAGTGTCAGCTATGGCCTGTTGCTTAGGTTCTGGTGTCTCCAAGCCCTTGACTCTGGATAGGATATGCTGCACATCATCCATGATCCCCTGGATCCCAGCTCGTCTTTAGATCTAGTGCCATTAGCACTGGTCTGGATGTTTGGTAATGCATCTCAAAAATGATTATTCAGTTGTGTGTGCGCGTGCGTGTGCATGTGCGTGTGTGCTCATGTGCATGTGTTTGTGTGTACATCTGCACTACAATCTTTGACAGATGGCTGGAGATGAAATTCCAAGCCCATCTTGCTCATTTCACTCACCTGGTCATTGGCCTGTCATTTCATGCGTCAGTAACTCCTTGGAGCTGTGACATTACTGTTTGTCAGTATAGGAGATAGCAAACATATCGATGCTCTGGTCCAGCACTAGTAGACAGTACTGTACAATATATCCTTGCCTTTGGGTAAAGCTTTTTTCTTCTGGTCTTTTATCACTGGTCTCATTATAACATACCTACCTGTTCTACAGGAACTGTATGTCTTTATGTGGCGATACAGTATATCCATGACACATTAGTAAAACATGTTGTACCCTTTTATTCAAACATTCAATCAGCATTAACCATTACAAATTAACCATCACACAAAGTGCATAATTGAAACTAGCTTAATCAGATGTCTGATTGCCTCTGTAATAACCACTTTGGCCATGTCTCACTGTCTTAGTGTCTCTTAGTGTCTCACTGTCTTAGTGTCTCACTGTCTTAGTGTCTCACTGTCTTAGTGTCTCACTGTCTTAGTGTCTCACTGTCTTAGTGTCGCTCGTTGAAATGGCTGCAGAGAACATCTGCCTAATTGTTTTGTGCCGTGGTCCTCTTTTGACCTGCTGGCAGCGGTGGTGTTGAAATGGGACGTGTGACAGTGTGCCGAGCGTGGGGTGTGAAAAGGAATGTAGCAGTAACATACCTCAGCATGCCAGTCCTGGCAAGGCTGTGCCTGCGTCCGAGTTGAGTGAGCAGGGAGCCCAAGACGGCCAAAACCCTGAGCTCCTCTTGCAGTCTAAACACACAGGGTGATGTCAATTATTGTGATGTGTGTTAGCCAGTCGCCCATGGCACTGGTGGAGAAAGTAGAGCTCATAAACTTCTCATTCAGAGGTTATCTGTATGCCTGGCTGTGTTGACAGGAAGCCATATTGTATAAATGTCCAACTGAGCAAATCATGGCATACATAATAGTGTCACAGGGTTGTATTGCAGATAATTGTATGTCTGTTTTATTTTGGGGGAATTGGGTTTTTTCAGGAGGCTCTGGAGCGGATGCATGAGTGCAGTTACATTATTGAGGTTTCTGTTGGTCCAATTTGAATTTCAGATTTTCAGGATAAAGACAAAGGAGATGGCTTTATTTTATTCAAAATTCTTCTCATCTCTAAGTATCTGAAAACCTGCAACAATTATGCAATAATTATGCAACATTTCAATATGGAAAGCCTTGTTTTCAGAAGAATTCAGAACGATTTTTTGGGTAATTAAAATGATCTGGTTTTGACCTGAAACAGATGTCCATTCACCTTACATAGAGATTCTAGTTGATCCTGAGTTATTTATGTACGAACAATGACTAGTCTGTATAGTCGGTATATACATTTTACAGAATAAATTATGCATAGCACATATACCATGAAATGTGTACATTGTTTGAATGTTAACTAGTTATTTCCCCAATAGCTCTGCCTGCTTACCAGATACAGATCAGGAGGTGGCGTCATTGAAGGCACAGTGGGGTCTTTATGCATATGGAGGATATGACCCTCAGTAACACTCCACCCTATATAGACGTGTAACACTGGCAGACACCATGACGGCCATTCATGTCGATACGCAGGCTGGAAAATGTAACAGTTGATATTTCACATTATTTCCTCTGTCCAACTCTCAGTCTTTATGCTTTGCCCCTCAGAAACGTGGCTTTGTAAGCAGAGTAAATACTGACTTGGACTGTTGCTTATATACAGTACGTTGCCCTGTGTTAACTAAGAGTAATGATCTGTGTGGCGTTGTATGGGAGCGTTTTTGACAACTGTGGCGCATAACACTATGGTGCCCCTATGGAAAACTCAATGGAATGAAAGATGCCATTTATAGTGTCTGTGTAACCATCATAGGCAACATCTAAAAACCTTGACCGTTTTTGTTCATTTAAAAAAATATATTTTCATTTTATTTGATTAGATCTTTGATAAGACTAATCTTGTTACAATTATTCACTGGCAATACAAGTCATTTTTTAACACCAAATTTGATCTAGCTTTTTAGGTTTTAATGTTAAATTCAACTTACAATAGTATACAGTCAGGCTATTTTGAGAGAAGTGTCAATTTGAGAATGCAAGGAGCTATTTCTGGAAAATGTATTCTGATGAATTCTAAATAAATGAAATTTCATTACCACTCAAATTCCATAAAAAACAATAGAATGACAAACCAAATAAATATGTATAGCAGCCTAGAGGTAAGTAAATTGTGGTTTCTTCCCTGTCTTCTCTCTGGTGGTGGCGAGAATGATGAAGAGCTATAGGCTACGTGTGTGCACTGTGGAGGCCCGTCAGAGGCTTGACCACTTTGTCCAAACAGAACGTTGAAAAAAAATATCATAATTCATCGTGTGTCTGCCTGCCTATGTGACCATTTTTTTGTGGAGACACTGTTCTGCCGAGGACACCCAAACCAGTGGCCAGCGCAAAGCTCAAGGTGCCTGACCCTCTCTGGAAGTTGCTGTAGCCCTGCTTGGGATATTTAGCCTACATTGGCTGTTGGTTGAGACAACTGGCGGTCGGTGATGTTTAAGATGAGGGAGGACGCAATTTTTTGGTTATGAGCATGGCCTAATTTCTATTACAGCATAATGGATGAATGTCATTCATATTCCATTCACCCAGCTCAATGTAACATGTATAGGTTTAGGCTACTACATGATACTCAAATTTCCCTATACCCATCATGAGGTTGCTACAACCTAGCCAATGAATTAACGTTTACAACGTAGGTGCACAGGTCGAGAGAAACATTTGAGCTATCAAGGTGACAGACAGTGACACATTCAATATCGCCTTACACACTCTTGCCTGCATCTAGCTGATCTAGGGTGAAATAATTAGTACAACAGTTGCAAACAAGAGTTTGAATTGGACAAATCCATTCATACTTATCGCTGTTTGTTTCCGTTTGATTCCGTTTAAGAAACGTTTTTCAACAGAATCAGCGGAATTAATACACCCCTGATCACACTGATACACTTTCATAGCAGCCACATATAAACAGTATGAACATTTTTCTTGTTGCATAATTCATTCTCGCAACTATGCGCTCTCCTCCTCTCACATTTTCCCTTCGCTTATAGACTTCAGTGCACAACAAATCAGCTGTCCGTTACCAGACAAAAAAACCTTTCCAACAGACATCGTAACCGCTAACCGCTACACACAGCCTACATCGTTCTCAACTTCTTAGCTTATAACGTCAAAGTCAACATAGCTACTAGAACTAACGTGTTAGTAAACCGCTACAATCATGCAGTAAGTACAGTGTACAGTCAGCAAGCAGTTTGTCAGTTATGCCGGCGGGCCAATAAATTGGCAATAAATTAATAAAACTAAAAGCTTACCTTGACTTGGAAGAGTTGGATAGCCATAGCCAACTAGCTAACATAGCATCCCTCTGTTTGAGCCGGGTGTTTGAGTAGGCTAAACTAGCTTGCTGCATTCGCTAGCTAAGTGTGAGTGAAAGTGATTTTTTTTTTACTAAATATAGTTATCTCTCGCTCTCTTTCTTCCCCATTTATAAATCAATACATTTGTTAAAAAAACTGTTCAACTACTGTCTTTCTCTTTCTTTGAGTAAACTACTCATCACATTTTATGCACTGCAGTGCTAGCTGTAGCTTATGCTTTCAGTACTACATTCATTCTCTAAGTCTTTGATTGGGTGGACAACATGTCAGTTCATGCTGCAAGAGCTCTGATAGGTTGGAGGACGTCCTCCGGAAAGTTGTCATAATTACTGTGTAAGTCTATGTAGCAGCCTCCTAGGTTTTGAAGTCAATGCGCTCAGAGGAGGACAGAAACTAGCTGTCCTCTGGCTACACCATGGAGCTACCCTACATAGTGCTGTTGAGGCTACTGTAATCCTTCATTGCAAAACAGTGTGTTTTAATCAATTATTTGGTGAAGTGAATATATTTCGTATTGTTTAATCAAAAAGGAAAACTTTTTTAATGTTTCACAATTTTGACTTTTATGACATTCACTAAGGAGGATGGTCTGCCCCTTCCTCCTCTGAGGAGCCTTCACTGTTTGAGACGCAGGGCCCGTTCTAGCTTGCCCTTTATCTACTTCCCCAGACTCAGATTAACACGTGGATAAAAAAATATGTCTCTGCGTCCAGTACGATGGAAGATAGAGGTAGCTTTGCGAGCCAATGGTATTTAGTGCAATGACTGGAAGGTTCTGGTATCTGCTAACATGCTAGCAGATACCATAGACTGCTACCAGATAACATAGACTTTGTTATTTCGCTAACACTTGTTAGCAATTGCGCTTGCGCTAGTTAGTAACTTACTTCAAATTGCATGCAGAGACATAAAAATGGTATCCACAAGATAGAGTAAGGGCCTCATTGTCAAAATCCTGAAGTATCTCTTTAACAATGCCAGGAAACACAAATCCAGCAATGCATCACAGAGAGGGTACTGAGAGTGAGTTATTGAAGTCTACCTACCTACCTAATCTAGTATAGTAGTACAAAGCTCTCACTACCTTATTGTTCCCCTTAACGAGTCTCTATTGACCAACCACTTACTAGTACTGTCAGACATCTATTTGGACCCAGGCAGTGGCACCCATGGTGGTATTACTCTCATTTAAATCTCAGCCATTCACTCATTAGATGGCCCATACTTGTAGTGAAGTGACACTTGGCTGCAAGCTCAAACCTGCCTAATGATCTCAGTTGCGTCCTGGGCCCCATATTGCCCACGTCCATCTTTTCCAAATTGAGTTTTGTGAACGACCATATTACTTTTCCACTCTGGCCTGATTTGAAGTGTTTAACACTCTAGCCCTGACAATTAAACTTCAACAGCACAGTGAAATAGTGGCATCTGCTTTGATCAGAGTGCCCTCGGATTCTAGAGTGTGAAGGAGCGGGTTCTAGAGTACCCCTTGTGTTATAACCCTCTCCTGGTGAGTTAAATCCCTCAATTATATTAGTGCAGTACCAGTGAAAAATGACGCTCACGTTCTCCCAACTTTTACTAAAATGTCTGTAGAATGCATCTCTCTTTATCCTCAAAACAACAGAAATCCCATAATTAAACTTCCTCAAACATACAAGTATTTTACACCATTTTAAAGATACACTTGTTGTAAATCCAGCCACAGTGTCCGATTTCAAAAAGGTTTTACGACGAAAGCACACCAAAGGATTATGTTAGGTCAGAGCCAAGTCACAGAAAAACACAGCCATTTTTCCAGCCAAAGAGAGGAGTAACAAAAAGCATAAATAGAGATAAAATTAATCACTAACCTTTGATGATCTTCATCAGATGACACTCATAGGACTTCATGCTACACAATACATGTATGTTTTGCTTGGTAAAGTTCATATTTATATCCAAAAATCTGAGATTACATTGGCGCGTTATGTTCAGTAGTTCCAAAACATCCGGTGATTTTGCAGAGAGCCACATCAATTTACAGAAATACTCATAATAAACATTGCTAAAAGATACAACTGTTATGCATGGAATTTTAGATCCACTTCTCCTTAATGCAACCGCTGTCAGATTTTTTTTTTTACTTTTGGGAAAAAGCACACCATGCAATAATCTGAGTACAGCGCTTAGAGACCAAAACAACCCAAACAGATATCCGCCATGTTGTGTAGTCAACAGGAGTCAGAAATAGCATTCTAAATATTCACTTACCTTTGATGATCTTCATCATCATAATGCACTCCCAGGAATCCCAGTTCCACAATAAATGTTTGTTTTGTTCGATAATGTCCATCATTTATGTCCAAATACCTCCTTTTTGTTCACGCGTTTAGCCCAGTAATCAAAATTCATGAGGCGCGATCACTAGGTGCAGACGAAAAGTCAAAAAGTTCCGTTACAGTCCGTAGAAACATGTCAAACGTTGTATAGAATCAATCTTTAGGATGTTTTTAACATAAATCTTCAATAATGTTCCAACCTGAGAATTCCTTTGTCTGTAGAATTGCAATGGAAAGCAAAATAACTATAACGTGAACGCGCGTGGTCAGCTCATGCCTCTATGGCAGACCTCTGACTCAATCCCCTCTCATTCGCCCCCACTACACAGTAGAAGCCTCAAACAAGGTTCTAAAGACTGTTGACATCTAGTGGAAGTGCAATATGACCCCATAGACACTATGCATTTGATAGGGAATGAGTTGAAAAACTACAAACCTCAGATTTCAGATTTTGTCTCAGGTTTTTGCCGGCCATATGAGTTCTGTAATACTCACAGACATCATTCAAACAGTTTTAGAAACTTCAGAGTGTTTTCTATCCAAATATACTAATTATATGCATATTCTAGCTTTTATTGCTGAGTAGCAGGTAGTTTAATTTGGGTTAGCTTTTCATCCAAAATTCCCAATGCTGCCCCCTACCCTAGTGAAGTTAACCTCTAATTCCTCCCAAACCCGGATCCGGGAGCACCCCCCACAGTAAAAAAGCTGACTAGCATAGCCTAGCATAGCGTCACAAGTAAATACTAGCATCTAAATATCATTAAATCACAAGTCCAAAACACCAGATGAAAGATACACATCTTGTGAATCCAGCCATCATTTCTGATTTTTAAAATGTTTTACAGGGAAGACACAATATGTAAATCTATTAGCTAACCACGTTAGCAAAAGACACCACTTTTTTTACTCCACCAGTTTTTTACTCCATCAGTAGCCATCACTAATTCGACCAAATAAAGATATAAATAGCCACTAACCAAGAAACAACTTCATAAGATGACAGTCTGATAACATATTTATTGTATAGCATATGTTTTTTTAGAAAAATTTGCATATTTCAGGTATAAATCACAGTTCTACATTGCAGCTGCAATCTGAAATAGTGCCGAAGGTGCCAGAATAATTACAGAGACCAACGTCAAATACCCAATTACTCATCTTAAAACATTTCTGAAAAATACACAGCGTACAGCAAATGAAAGCCCAACATCTTGTGAATCCAGCCAATATGTCTGATTTTTTAAGTGTTTTACAGCGAAAACACAATATAGCATTATATTAACTTAGCACAATAGCCAGAAACACAAGCAATTTACCAGCAGCACAGGTTAGCGATCGTAACAATACAGCAAAAGATATATAATTTTTGACTAACCTTGATATACTTCGTCAGATGACAGTCCTGTAACATCATATTACACAATGCATATAGGTTTTGTTCGAAAATGTGCATATTTAGCAGCACAAATCGTGGTTATACAATGTGATCAGTGGCAACAGGTCATGCATTCTGGCCGGAGCCATCTTGGAAAGGCACCTAATCTAATCAATAAATAATCGTAAACTTGACTAAAAAATACAGGTTGGACAGCAAATGAAAGATGCATTAGTTATTAATGCAACCGCTGAGTTAGATTTTTAAAATTAACGTTACTAGACATACAGTGTGCGTTACAGCCAGACTAGTGCCGCAATAATGGCGGACAAATGCGTTTACATTTTTCCACATAAATACGGAATAACATCATAAATAGCTCTTACTTTTGGACAAGCTTCCATCAGAATCTTGGGCAAGTGGTCCTTTGTCCAAAAGAATCGTTGCCTGGTTGTAAAACGTCGTCTTCAACTTCGGAATTAGCAGCTAACATTAGCTATGTGGCCACAACATGCCCAAATGTTCAAAGCGCAATACTAAGGAAATTCCGAAAATAGCAATATACTCGCATAAACTCGCATAAACTCGGTTTAAAATAACTTCGTTATGATGTTTCTAACACCTATATCGAATTAAATTACAGACGGATATAGCTAAGGCCGATAACTGAGCGTTTCAAAATGCCATCCTGAGGTCTTGCTTTGCGCAATGACGAACGTCGAAAAGAGAGCTCCCTTCGTTCCTTGGCCTTTTATAAGCTCTGAGAACTACGTAGAAACTCCATTCCACTTCTCATTGGTTACTGACATCCAGGGGAAGGCGGGTGCAGTTCATGTCGACCCATAGGATACATACAGAGCTTTAAACTGATCTGAGAACAGAGCCTCGTTTTCAGACCTTCGCAGTTCCTGTCATGAATTTCGCTGCAGAAAGAGTTCTGGTTCACCCACAGACATAATTCAAACGGTTTTAGAAACTAGAGATTGTTTTCTATCCAATAGTAATAATAATATGCATATTGTACGAGCAAGAATTGAGTACGAGGCAGTTTAATTTGGGAACGATAAATGTCCAAGTTGAAACAGCACCCCCTGTAGTGTCAAGAGGTTAAATTCTGTCTTGGCATATGTGACCAACTGCCTTGATTCAGTCTTATGTAGCAACATTGTAAATGGTGTTTTTAAATTGGATAAAAGTAGAGACTCAGAGCTAGAAAATGGTATATCATACACTGCAGTAGAGGAACAAAGGCAAAAAAAAGGCCATGGTGGCGACGTAAATACAATATAGCAAGTAAAACACTGGAATGGTAGATTTGCAGTGGAAGAATGTGCAAAGTAGAAATAGAAATAATGGGGTGCAAAGGAGCAAAATAAATAAATAAATACAGTAGGGGAGGAGGTAGTTGTTTGGGCTAAATTATAGATGGGCTATGTACAGGTGCACTCATCTGTGAGCTGCTCTGACAGCTGGTGCTTAAAGCTAGTGAGGGAGATAAGTGTTTCCAGTTTCAGAGATTTTCGTAGTTAGTTCCAGTCATTGGCAGCAGAGAACTGGAAGGAGGGGCGGCCAAAGGAGGAATTCGCTTTGGGTGTGACCAGAGAGATATACCTGCTGGAGCGCGTGCTACAGGTGGGTGCTGCGAGTATGAAGTATGGGCCAGCCAGCGAGAGCGTACAGGCTGCAGTGGTGGGTAGTATATGGGGCTTTGGGGACAAAACGGATGGCACTGTGATAGACTGCATCCAATTTATTCAGTAGGATATTGGACGCTGTTTTGTAAATGACATCGCCGAATTCGAGGATTGGTAGGATGGTCAGTTTTATGAGGGTATGTTTGGCAGCATGAGTGGAGGATGCTTTTTTGTGAAATAGGAAGCCAATTCTAGATTTAACTTTGGATTGGAGATGTTTGATGTGAGTCTGGAAGGAGAGTTTACAGTCTAACCAGACACCTAGGTATTTGTAGTTGTCCACATATTCTAAGTCAGAACCGTCCAGAGTAGTGATGCTGGACGGGCGGGCAGGTGCAGGCAGCGATCGGTTGAAGAGCATGCATTTCGTTTTACTTGTATTTAAGAGCAGTTGGAGGCCACGGAAGGAGAGTTGGATGGCATTGAAGCTCGTCTGGAGGGTTGTTAACACAGTGTCCAAAGAAGGGCCAGAAGTATACAGAATGGTGTCGTCTGCGTAGAGGTGGATCAGAGACTCACCAGCAGCAAGAGCGACATCATTTATGTATACAGAGAGAGAGTCGGCCCAAGAATTGAACCCTGTGGCACCCCCATAGAGACTGCCAGAGGCCCGGACAACAGGCCCTCCGATTTGACACACTGAACTCTATCAGAGTAGTAGTTGGTGAACCAGGCGAGGCAATCATTTGAGAAACCAAGGCTATTGAGTCTGCCGATGAGGATGTGGTGATTGGCAGTCGAAAGCCTTGGCCAGGTCAATGAATACGGCTGCACAGTATTGTTTCTTATCGATGGCGGTTAAGATATCGTTTAGGTCCTTGAGCGTGGCTGAGGTGCACCCATGACCAGATCTGAAACCAGATTGCATAGCGGAGAAGGTGCGGTGGGATTCGAAATGGTCGGTAATCTGTTTGTTGACTTGGCTTTTGAAGACCTTAGAAAGGCAGGGTAGGATAGATATAGGTCTGTAGCAGTTTGGGTCAAGAGTGTCCCCCCCTTTGAAGAGGGGGATGACCGCAGCTGCTTTCCAATCTTTGGGAATCTCAGACGACACGAAAAAGAGGTTGAACAGGCTAGTAATAGGGGTTGCAACAATTTCGGCAGATCATTTTAGAAAGAAAGTGTCCAGATTGTCTAGCCCGACTGATTTGTAGGGGTCCAGATTTTGCAGCTCTTTCAGAACATCAGCTGACTGGATTTGGGAGAAGGAGAAATGGGGAAGGCTTGGGCGAGTTGCTGTGGGGGTGCAGTGCTGTTGACCGGGGTAGGCGTAGCCAGGTGGAAAGCATGGCCAGCCGTAGAAAAATGTTTATTGAAATTCTCAATTATAGTGGATTTATCGGTGGTGACAGAGTTTCCTATCCTCAGTGCAGTGGGCAGCTGGGAGGAGGTGTTCTTATTCTCCATGGACTTTACAGTGTCCCAGAACATTTTTGAGTTTGTGTTGCAGGAAGCAAATTTCTGCTTGAAAAAGCTAGCTTTGGCTTTTCTAACTGCCTGTGTATATTGGTTTCTAACTTCCCTGAAAAGTTGCATATCCCGGGGGCTGTTCGATGCTAATGCAGAACGCCACAGGATGTTTTTGTGTTGGTTAAGGGCAGTCAGGTCTGGAGAGAACCAAGGGCTATATCTGTTCCTGGTTCTAAATTTCTTGAATGGGGCATGCTTATTTAAGATGGTGAGGAAGGCATTTAAAAAAAATAACCAGGCATCCTCTACTGACGGGATGAGGTCAATATCCTTCCAGGATACCCGGGCCAGGTCGATTAGAAAGGCCTGCTCGCTGAAGTGTTTCAGGGAGCGTTTGACAGTGATGAGTGGAGGTCGTTTGACCGCTGTCCCATTACAAATGCAGGCAATGAGGCAGTGATAGCTGAAATCTTGGTTGAAAACAATGACGGCCTACCTCGGGCAAACCCTTACCCGGACGACACTGGGCTAATTGTGCGCCGCCCTACTTCCAATCAATGCTGATTGTTATACAGCTTGGAGTCAAACCAGGGTCTTTAGTGATGCCTCTAGCCCTGAGATGTAGTGCCTTAGACCGCTGCGCCACTAGGGAGCTTACCCTGACACACTTGTCTAAATTGATGGGTCATGTGAAGTAAATGTCTAATTTGATGGGTCATGTAATAATCCAGCTAAAGCGGAGTCTTTTGTTTAGACATGTAGCTAGTTAGGTAGCTAGCTAGCTAAACAATGAATTGGAATAATCCCAACTCATTCTACTACCAATACAAACATTGTCATAGCTGTAGTATGAATCTGTAGGTAGCTAAAGCTAACAAACTAGGTTCAATGTTAGCTAGCTAACATTAGGCTTTAATAATGCAAATGGATTTCTGATTCTAATAATATTACTACACAGATCATACATGTAACGTTAGCTAGCGAGCCAGCAAGCTAATATTCACTAGCTAACTAACAATATTATTTAACTTGCAATAAAAATGACTTTCTGACTCAATTTTAAACTTGTACTTCAAAATGTAGGTAGACTCTTACCCGTAAACATGGATGAACACTTCACGGCAGACTGGAACCATTAACTCCGTTTTGTTTGTAGCTACATCTTGTTTGGCCAGCGTTGTGTCAAGTCACTCCGGTTCACACTGACCGTGGCGTGTGTACAAAGTACTTTTTCACTTTTTCCAACCGATCTGTCGATAGCGCCTGCTAAATTCAGGGCATCAATGTTGTTGAGAAAAGTAGCTAAACTTTTGTAGTTCTTGATGGCTAACGTTATATCTTTTAAAAACGTCTCGGTAGAAAGGACAATAAAAACATTCTGAACAGCTCACGTTACAGACAGAAGCATGCTACATGGCAGACCAATCCAAACTCATCTCCCGGCATGTCCAGCCCATCCATTATCTCAGCCAAGCATGGCTAGTGGGAAGGTTCCTGACTTTTTCTGTGGCTAAACCAACAAGGCTTGTAATTTAACATTTTTTTTTGTATTTATGGATGGAATACAAGTTTGTTATGAAGGCACATTAAAGTTCATGTTTCAGAAGGCATTTCTGCCCAAAAATGTATTTTGATAAAAAATAAATGTTTAAGTTCAAATCCCTCTCTTGTGAAGTAGTGACGTGCGACATACGCCTAGTTTCCTGAAACGAGTCACATATGGTTCTCAAGTTCATCGTTTTTTTCTACTACAGTATGTATCTTGTATTTGTGCTGCGTTCGTGCTATTAGCTTGTGAGTAGGAGCGGAGTTTACATGTAGAGAGATGCAAGCCTAATGCCGAGGAACATGAAACAGACATGAATCATTTAAGCACAAAGTTTGCCCCACGTATGACTCATCTCAGGGACAGGAATGACAAATGTCAGAAAAACTTATCCTTAGCATCTGTTTTGGGCTAGTGGTCAGGCCAAGGGCACAAATTAAGAGAGTAAATATATAAATAAAGAAGGCATTTAATGGTCAGAGGGCATATGGAAAGTCATTTGGAAGGAAGACGCTGTAGAGAGAGACAGAGAGAGAGAGAGAGACTGTGGACTGAACAGAGGGTTTCTCTTCCAGGGAACATCACTTGGCTGCCTGCAGGCCTGTCAACTCCTCCAAACTGTGCTGTGCTCTGCACATGTCCACAAGGTTGAGCATCAAAAACATCATCAGGTCAAGCACACAGATGGATAACTTTGATGGCTGCGTTTTGTCACCAGCGAGTGCAGTTAGAGAAGCCGTTAGAATCAAGTAGAAGCACGTCTGCCAGTTAAACATTTTATTGAACCTTTATTTAACTAGGCAAGTCAATGACGGCCTACTCAGGCCAAACCCTCCCCTAATAACCCAGACGACGCTGTGCGCCGCTCTATGGGACCCCCAATCACAGCCGGTTGTGATACAGCCCGGGATCAAACCAGGGTCTGTAGTGAAGCCTCTAGCACTGAGATGCAGTGCCTTAGACCGCTGCGCAACTCGGAAGTACAATTATGCTGTATATATAAAGAATTTCAAGATGTTGCGATTTAGCACTTTTTAATTTAAAGTGCTGTCTTTCACCTAGAGTAAAACCATTTTCTCTGCAGGATGAAAAACAGTCTTCTTCCTCCAACAGTTCTGTGGCAGCTCCTTGATAAAATATTGATGAAAGTGATGGCTCTAATGTGTGATGGCTAGTATGATGGTCCTAAATAGAACCTGGCGTTCAGAATGGAACGAAGGAATGTTCCTCGCGGGAGGCTATGAGTGGCCTCATTCAGCCAACGGCTCTCCACAGAGCAACAATTGTCAACAACAGTGTTTTTTCTTAAGTGTCAAACTGAATTGCCACTGTGAAATGAAAGAGCAAGCAACTCATGAAAGGGCTGCTTTTTTTTTGTCAGATGTGAATCATCACTCCGGGAGGAATTGGACTGCTTATCCTGGGCATGTCATAAAGCCCTGGCTATATAAAAGGGTTACATTCTTCTTCTCCATAGTTTATCAAGCACGATGACACTTTGTTACGATGACACTTTGTTACAATACAGCTTGGAACAGAGGGTAACTACTTCCCACCCACAAAGTTAAAAAGGAAGCTGAAAGTGCAGGTCTTTAGTGATTGAATAGTGACAATAAAGCAAAATCAAGGATATTCGAAATAACTGAATAATCTCTCTACATTTACATGGGAATAACTGAAGTACTTCTCTATATGAGAAAGTGGTATCACGTTTCAGGAGAAGACCCAGATGCAGACAGTGTCGAAGTAACACAAGTTTATTAGAACAACAGGGGGCAGGCAAAACGACAGGTCAAGGGCAGGCAGAGGTCAGTAATCCAGTTCAGAGTCCATAAAGTACAGAACGGCAGGCAGTCTCGGGGTTCAGGGCAGGCAGAGGTCAATAATCCACGGTGGTGTGACAAGGTACAGAACGGCAGGCAGGGTCAGGGCAGGCAGAATGGTCAAACCAGGAAAATTAGAAAACAGGAACTAGAAGACAGGCGCAAGGGGAAAAATGCTGGTAGGCTTGACAAACAAAATGAACTGGCAACAGACAAAGAGAGAAAAACACAGGTTTAAATACACTGGTGATAATGGGGAAGATGGGTGACACCTGGAGGCGAGTGGAGACAAGCACAAAGACAGGTGAAACAGATCAGGGTGTGACACAGTGATGTCCTTATGACTGGGCTTCCGGGGATTGGAATGTTTTTGGTCCAGTCCCAAACCTAAAATAATATATTATTATTATATTATTATATATATTATTATATAACCAGAAATAATATATTCCTGTCTGTTAGGAGTTTACATAACCACACATCACTAGCACTATGCAGTATAAATAAAAAGTTTGTATGATAAAAATAAACAATACAATATACTGTGCTAGGCAGTAGCAGGCACTGCAAGAAGGGGCCTTGCTATCCGATATACTTGGGATGTCCCTACCCCATTGAAGTTGAAATGTAAAATGGTTAAGTTAAGGGTTAAGGTTAGGTAAGGGCTATGGTATATTTGATGGGTTTCGTCTCTGTAGCTAGCTTGGCTGGTT
Source organism: Salvelinus alpinus (assembly GCF_045679555.1). Taxonomy (NCBI): domain Eukaryota; kingdom Metazoa; phylum Chordata; class Actinopteri; order Salmoniformes; family Salmonidae; genus Salvelinus; species Salvelinus alpinus. Next base: position 29,470,446 of record NC_092108.1, read on the forward strand.
AGCCACTTCGGTAGCTACTGGCTGGCTAGCTAGCTGAGACCGAAGAGATGAGAAAACGTTTTTCTGACTGTAGCACATATCTTCTGACAGTGACACAGTGCCCCCCTGTGTACTGAAGCTGAACTTTACTTCAACTAGATCTTTAACTCCGTTTAAAATGGGCAATGTTGAGGTGGTAGAACTGATTAAATTTGATTAATCATAGTCTTATAACCTATTCCATTCTACAGGTAAACATGCTTGGCTCATGTCTGTTATTTACATTTAGGCTTTGTAACTATTTGTAAAAAAATACCCATTATTAAATTAGTGAAATTATTTTATTGAGCTTTTATTTGTATTACTCTTTTTTATTATCTTAGCTACTTACTTTTTCTATTGTTGTTGCATTGTCAAGAGGTTCACCTGCAAGTAAGCATGTCATTGCACTGTGTACTCCATGTATATCATGTGGAAATGTGACCGACCGGCTAAAATCGGTCTTATGAAGCAAAATTTGAAATTGTATTTTTTACATTTGATAAAAGTAAAGACTCAGAGCTACAAAATGGTATATCATAAACTACAGTTGAGGAACAATGGGAAAGTAATTTTGCTTTGAAACTTGATAAACGTGTAAACTCACTTTTGAGAGGGTCTTAGAATGTTTTGGTACTACTACTGGAGCGCCCATCTTCGTCTACACTCATTCAGCATTGTTCACACCCTTTTAGCCCCATCCATTTATTTAAGGGTTGAGCCGAGCGTTCTGTACTAACAACAGCAGTCAAGCACCAAAGTTAACTGGCTTGCTACTTCCAGACACAAATGAGAGAACAGCTCACTGAACATTACTCGCCCTAGCAGAGCTAGTTAGGCTGTTATGTTATCCAGAGCGTTGGTGACTGCAACTGTGCTGTCAGATTGTCCATTCGTAAATTCAGAGTATTTCACTCTCGGAGCGTTCAGAGTGCACAGTGGACGCTCTGCCCGATGAGTAGGGTTGAGCCGCACGTTCTGATCTCACAATGGCAGTCAAGCACCCAAGATAACTGGCTAACATTGGCTAGTTTGCTAGCTACTTCCAAACACATAATGAGAGAACACCCCACTCTGACCATTTCACTCGCCCTAGCAGAGCTGGTTAGGCTATTTTCATGTTATCCAGAGAGTTGGTGACTGTAACTGTGCTGCTGGCAACAATTTAATCAAAACAATTTGCTAACGTTTACTGACACTGACCATATTCAATGGGTGTTGAGCGTTCGTGAATTCATCAGTTATTCTGTGCTCTGGCACACTCAGACGAGTCTTTTGTTAAGACAAGTAGCTAGGTAAACAATGAACCATAATACCAACTCATGACGTTACTACCCTGCATGAATCTGCAGGTAGCTAACCAACCAGGTTAACATTAGCTAACCAACTAGCTAACATTAGACTATAGCTAGTCAAACAATTGGCTCTGAGATACGAATAATAAGATCATACATGTAACGTTAGCTAGCGAGCCAGCCAGCTAATGTTAGCTAGCTAACAGTACACTTTAACTTTAAATAAAACCACTTTCTGTCAAAATTAGAAACGTGTAATATCTGACAATGTAGCTAGCTAGACTATCTTACCCGAATACATCATGGATGGACGCATCTCCTGTCGGATGCCATGGTTGCCCTTAGTTTGAAGATGTAATCCGGAGACAGGTGTTTTTCTCCATCTCCTTAGCTATCATACTCAAATTCCACTGATTTCAAAACTTGGTCCCCCAGAAAGTGGAGAGCATACACGTAACGTTAGCTAGTAAGCCTGCCAGCTAAAATCAGCTAGCTAGCCGTACACTTTAACTTGACATTCGGCTTATGCAGTTTTACTACACAATACTTTTTTTTTTAAAGCCATGTTAGACAGGATTACCTAGACATACCGACCAGCTCAAATAGACAGAAGCGGGCTATGTGGCAGACCAATCCAAACTCATCTCTCAGCATGTCAAGCCCACTCATTATCTCAGCCAATCATGGCTAGCGGGAAAATTGCAATTTTTTTCTGTGGCTAAACCAACTAGACTCGTAATTTAACAATTTGATTCATATTTATAGATGGCATACATGTTTGTTATTAAGGCACATGAAAGTTCACATGTTTGAGAAGGCATTTCTGCCAAAAAACGCATTTTGATTAAAAAAAATGTACGTTCAAACGGCTCTCCTGTGAAGTAGTGACCTGCAACATACGCCTAGTTTCCTGAAACGGGTCACATATGACAAATAAACTATCTTCAACTTAAACGTGGAAGGGAAGGGGGAGGGCAACCAGAAAGAGAGTGGAAAAGATTGCCAGCTTTGTGGTTAGATTATAGGTGAACAAAATATTGAAAATACAGACGCCCTTAAGTTGTCTCCTCGAATGCTATGTAATCTACCATTACCTGGTAGAACTGATGAAATTAAATGAATCATATAGGTCTTATAACTTATTCCATTTTACAGGTCTTTTTTTTGGGCTGATGTCTCTTTATATTCATATAGCCAAGGGGCTATGTAGCTTATTTTCTGTCATGTTTGGATTTGTAGCTCTCTTATGCCAACACTTTAATTTGTATTTACAGTTGAGTTGCCCTGGTGTCAATATACAGTAACTTTAAAACGAACTGATGACATGTTGCACGTCTACCTTGTTACCTTGCAGATGAGGAGGACAGATGAGAACAGCAGGCTAGTGGAGCACTTAGAACAGCAGATGCCAAGGGTAACTGGTAGGGAAGAGGATGATTTTGGTGACCCAGACACAGGCCCAAAACAAGTGCAGTTACCCCAGTAACCCCTTGAATGTTTTGGATTGCAAAACTAAAGAGACACACCAGGCAAGACACAGAGACTGCAACATAAGAATAGGATATGATTGGAGAGAGACACCAGAAGAACAGAACAGGCCATGACAGAAGAGGATAGACTAAGGAGACAGTAACAAAAAATAACCTGCCTAGAAGGATAGCATCCCGGAGTCGCCTCTTCCCTGTTGATGTTGAGACTGGGGTTATGCAGGTACTATTTAATGAAGCTGTCACTTGAAGACTTGTGAGGTGTCTGTTTCTCAAACTAGACACTCTAATGTACTTGTCCTCTTGCTCAGTTGTGCACTGGGGCCTCCCACTCCTCTTTCTATTCTGGTTAGGGACAGTTTGCTCTGTTCTGTGAAGGGATTGGACAGCGTTGTACGAGATCTTCAGTTTCTTGGCAATTTCTCGCATGGAACAGTCTTCATTTCTCAGAAAATAATAGACAGACGAGTTTCAGAGTAAAGGTCTTTGTTTCTGGCCATTTTGAGCCTGTAATCGAACCCACAAATGCTGATGCTCCAGATACTCAACGAGTCTAAAGAAGGCCAGTTGTATTGCTCTTTTAATCAGAACAACAGTTTTCAGCTGTGCTAACATAATTGCAAAAGGGTTTTCTAATGATCAATTAGCCTTTTAAAATTATAAACTTGGATTAGCTAACACAATGTGCCATTGGAACACAGGAGTGATGGTTGCCGATGAGGGGCCTCTGTCCACCTATGTAGATATTACATTAAACATCAGCCGTTTCCAGCTACAATAGTAATTTACAATGTCTACTCTGTATTTCTGATCAATTTGATATTTTTTTTATGGACAAAAAATGTGTTTTTCTTTACAAAACAAGGACATTTCTAAGCAACCCCAAACTTGAACGGTAGTGTATGTATTCCAGAATAGAGAGTAGAAAGTGTTCCAGAGTAGAGAGACCCACAGTATAATCTTAGAAAAAAGGGTTCCATCCGCGTTCTTTGGCTGTCCCCATAGGATAACCCTTTTTAGGTTCCAGGTAGAACATTTATTCTAAGAATGTAGCTACTGTAATTGACTACTGGCAGTGTCTGCTGTGGCCGGTAGGAAGGTGCAAGTTACCTGAAAAGGATCTAATCTCTCAATGTTCTAATTTTACAATGTTATTCTCAAAGTGCACAAAATTCATGCGTTCAGCTATTGAAATTTCTTCTCTTTTTTTGCCAGTGGAGGATGCCCCCGAACCCCCCTACTGGCTTGGGGTTAAGCCCCGAATTTCTTCACATCCTGTAAACGCTCTGATATGAGACATGCTTCACGCACACACACACACACACACACACACACACACACACACACACACACACACACACACACACACACACACACACACACACACACACACACACACACACACACACACACACACACACACACACACACACACACACACACACACACATACATGCAGTGCTGTGATGGATTCACTCTGTTCTTCGTCCTCCCACACCAAAAGGCTCTTATCTTCTTTGGGCTGCAAGCCCGAAGCCGGGCACAATATGACAACAGCCACTTCAAGTGCAGGGCGCGAAATTCAAAATATATTTTTTAGAAATATTTAACTTTCACACATTAACAAGTCCAATACAGCATATGAAAGATAAACATCTTGTGAATCCAACCAACATGTCCGATTTTTAAAATGTTTTACAGCGAAAACACAAATACAAAAAAGGACAGACATTTTTCACAGCACAGGTAGCATGCACAAAACCAACCTAACTAACCAAGAACCAACCAAACTAACCAAGAAACAACTTCATCAGATGACAGTCTTATAACATGTTATTCAATAAATCTATGTTTTGTTCGAAAAATTTGCATATTTGAGCTATAAATCAGTTTTACATTGCAGCTACCATCACAGCTACCGTCAGAAATAGCACCGAAGCAGCCAGAGTAATTACAGACACCAACGTCAAATACCTAAATACTCATCATAAAACATTTCTGAAAAATACATGGTGTACAGCAAATGAAAGACAGGCATCTTGTGATTCCAGCCAATATTTCCGATTTCTTAAGTGTTTTACAGCGAAAACACAATATAGCATTATATTAGCTTACCACAATAGCCAGAAACACAAGCCATTTACCAGCAGCAAAAGTTAGCGATCGTAACAAACCAGCAAAAGATATATAATTTTTGACTAACCTTGATAAGCTTCATCAGATGACAGTCCTATAACATCAGGTTATACATACACTTATGTTTTGTTCGAAAATGTGCATATTTAGAGCTGAAATCAGTGGTTATACATTGTGCTAACGTAGCATCTTTTTCCCACAACGTCCGGATATTTTTCTGACACTCACATATTCTGACCAAATAACTATTCATAAACATTACTAAAAAATACATGTTGTATAGGAAATGATAGATACACTAGTTCTTAATGCAATCGCCGTGTTAGAATTCTAAAAATAACTTCATTACGACATGCAGTTTACGTTATTGCGAGAGCGTGCCCAAAATCTGGGCGCAAACTACTAGTTCACATGTTCGACAGATATATGAAATAGCATCATAAAATGGGTCCTACTTTTGATGATCTTCCATCAGAATGTTGTACAAGGGGTCCTTTGTCCAGAACAATCGTTGTTTGGATTTAGAATGTCCTCTTCTCCAGTCAATTAGCACGGAAAGCTAGCAAAGTGGCGCGAAGCTCTCCTTCCTGAACATACGCAGACAAAGCAACACGCCTAACGTCCCGAAAAAATTTCAATAATCTAATAAAACTATATTGAAAAAACATACTTTACGATGATATTGTCACATGTATCAAATAAAATCAAAGCCGGAGATATTAGTCGTCTATAACGACAGCTTTACAGAAGGCAATACCAGGTCACTTCTCGCGCGTTCCAGAAAACAGGAAATTGGGGTCACGTCATGCCAAGAGCTTTTATTCGACCTCAGATGATGTTATACACTCCATTTCTTCTCTCACTGCCTGTTGACATCTAGTGGAAGGCGTATGAAGTGCATGTATACTAATAAATATCAAGCACATTTATAGGCAGGCCCTAGAACAGAGCATCGATTTCAGATTTTCCACTTCCTGTCAGGAGTTTGCTGCAAAATGAGTTCTGTTTTACTCACAGATATAATTCAAACGGTTTTAGAAACTAGAGAGTGTTTTCTATCCAATAGTAATAATAATATGCATATTGTACGAGCAAGAATTGAGTACGAGGCCGTTTGAAATGGGCACCTTTTATCCAGGCTACTCAATACTGCCCCTGCAGCCCAAAGAGGTTCAAGTTAGTGTGGTTGGGTCACTCTACTGTATCTTTGTAAAATAAATCCACAGATCGACTTAGACCTCTGAAATTGTTCAGCTTTAGGATTGTTGAGGGAAATGCACACAGAGGGGATCTGAATGTGTACCACAGAGCTGACGTGAATAATGCAACAGAAAATGCCTGTTGACATCTCATTAATTGATAGCATCCAACTACCATGCTATCCACTACCATGCCTGGATAAATGAACAGTTCCACACATTTTATCTCTCATGACAGCAAAATAATATTATACCTATTATGACAGCAAAATAACTAAATAGTATTCTCTATTACAGTCCAGCAACTACTATGTTAATTTCTCCAAACCAAAATGGCATTTTTGCTTTGGGTGCTGGAAATGGTCAATTATATATTTATCTTATTATATTGTCCGATATCTCTGGCAGGAAATACCTGCATTGTAGTGAAATATTAATTCCTGCGTGCTTGGCTATAGGAAACAAATCCAATGTTGTGGTCAGAGTCGCCATGGAGGCTATGCTGTGGATTCATGGGTTTGTTTAGAACTTTTGGAAATGTAGGTATCCAACGGCTACACCGTTCTTCAATATGGAGGAGTATCTTGCAGCAGTAAATGTGTTTTATTATTATGCGATACACAATTACGTAGATGGCCTTCAGCAGTTCAGGCTTAATCAAAATGAAGATGGCCATGATATGAGACTATAGAAAAGAGAGAGGACTGTCAATGTGAGAGAAAAGACCTTACTGTATAATTGTCCAGAGTGAGAGAAATTTGATTGGCAATCAGTATCTCTCTACTCCATTGCTCTAGCCCCTGGGTATTTACTACTTTCTCTATCCTTGATGTTAGATGGTAATACTCATCTAGTGCGGGAGAGTGAGCAGCCATACAGTCACACAGGACTGTGTCAGGATCACTGGAGACTGAGGAGATTGGTCCTGGAGCCACTGTGAGCCAGAGCCAAGACCATTCCTCTCAAGTAAATGTTTCGTAGCGTGTCCCATCTGTTCCATCTTACAAGTTTGTGTATCGGTGGTGCTGACATTACGCTGCTCTTTAATATTCTTGCTTTGTTTTGTTTCTGTGTGTGGATTGGGATGTTATGGGATGTTTTCTTCCATATCGTGATCTTGCTCCTTGGAATTAGAATAGACAGATGTCAAATAGAGCGTTTTCTTGTTGTTGTTGTCCCAACACCAAAATGGAGATAGTAAAATAGTGGTGCCTTTGTGCAGTACCACAAGTTAAAAAGCTATTAACACTGTTGAACGAGAAAGAGAGAGAGGGTAGAGAGTGACATACTCTGTGGGGGTATCAGGGGGAGTCCAAAGTGGAGTCAGAAAGGTGATATCATGTACCTGGCGGTTCCATCCTCTTGGCAATAACAATCTGTCAGGAAAACTGCTTGGTTATTCATGCCGTCTGGTCCATCCCACATCTGAATACATGCAAGCGTGAAACATACATCACTTATCTCCCTGTGAGATGTGCGAGGTCTAGGTAAGTGTTCAACTCACAGCTGGTCTTCAGAGATAAGCCTGAAATCAAAACACGTGAAAAGTGTTTTTTTAATTAGAACAGCAAGCTGGGGTGAAACTTATTTTGGGTATGTATTTTTGGTGCTAGCCAGGTCAGAGGATGTTATTACAGAGTTGTGTTCTTCTAAGTCACAGTGATATCGTTAAGGAGAGGTGACAAACTGTTTTAGAGCTCATTTTTAAAAACGTACGTAAAAACCAGATGGGAGGCTGCTGTGCAATGAGTGAGATTACTTACTAAATCAAGCATCTACCGTAAGTAATGTCTCCACCTGTGATTAGTCATAGGCAATGTGAATACTTTACATTTCCATCCTCTCCTATCTCTGTCAGTCTGCCAGTTGAAATTCAACTCTGTACCCCGAGGCCTGTCCATTTCTTCAGACCAACTGGCTATCTGCTGTAACTGAGAGCCCTGCTGCCGGTCTCAACACATTTACATTGCACACTTTCCCTCTCCCCCTCCTTCCTCTCCTTTCAGTAGACAGAAAGAAAGGGAGTCTCTAGAGGGTTGGTTTCCTGGCCTCCATGTCGCCATGACAGGCTGTTGTCCTGTGGCCCTCATCATATCAAGTAGCCTGCTGTCACCTTCTCTCATTCTATATTCACCTCATTACCTCACATTAGTCCTTATGTTCACAGTAATTAATCACATGTGAGATCTGATGGTATGCATTTTCTCATTATATATTTGCTCTATATTCATGAGCATACATTTGTATGAAGGAACATAGAATTTTCTATAATTTTCTATATTTATCCTATGTTTACCTAATATCTTTAAAGATTAAATGCTGTGGCATAACTCATCTTAAACCACATCTTTAGATATGTTTCTTGTTATTGTTTTATGAAATCATGTTGGAGAGATGAAATCAGATGTTATTGATAGGGTGAAATGTCTTGTTGCAATTTTCATGTGCTTTTTTATAGCCACCCAACAAAATAAATTGCTAAATGAATAAATCAAATACTCCCTATTTTCTGTGCCACTCAATATGTATTGCCAGGGACAGGCGGTTATACAGTGGCCCCTGCTATAAATCTGCTGACATAAGAGCAATATAAATCAAATGCATTATTACGCCTCAATGCCCAAGGCTCCAGCTCCCCTGAATTTTCTCATTCACTTCCCAGACAGAGCTGGAGGAGGATTTTTCACATTCCAAGATGATAAGAATGGACAGAACAAAAGGCTGCCCTGCTTAGGAGGAGAAAATTGCCTTTTTATCAGCTGCAAATTGTTGGGGAGTCTGCATTTGGGGACTATAAATGGAGTTGGTCTATAGTACAGCCAGTGTGGTACCATTCGAGAAAATAAGGTTCAACATCCGGCCGTTGATATCTTGTGTATGTGACCGCCACTTGCTCGTTGAGGCTATACGCCTTCTCCCAAAGCCTGTGTATGCTTTTGGGAAAAGTAGCCTTGTGTCTATACACTATTTACAGCTTTACTTTAAGCATTTCTGTCCCACAGAAGGATTAGCCAAACAACATTTATTATTAGTGGTGTCGAAGTCCACAGATACATCTCTAGTGCTCCTCATAAATAAGTAAAGCTATCTGTAAATATTAGCCAAACTCTTTAACAAATTCTGACGTAAAAGATTGAAGGGAAATGGAAATGATGCATAAATGCTTAAAATATGACACTGGAAGCAGCATAGAGACCCACTGGTTAGTATACTGTTGTGAGTCATCATGTTTTATTTTCAGTCATGTATATAACCAAATGAAATGTAACCTTGTCCATCAACATGACTTGGGTGCAACAGCAAAGGAAGACCATGAAGCCAAGGCCATGTGCAATGTGTTTCCCCTCCCCAGGTGATTGTTATGTGACTGTCTCTGCCCAACAACAGCAGCCTATTTGATATCTCATGATGACAGTGAATATCCTTTACTGTGGGTGGGTTGTTTTTGTTTTCTCAAATGATCCTCCTACTTACTATTGTATATAAAGCACTTGTTTGTGTTTGTTGTGACTCGGCCTCTGTATGTTGTCATGTTAGCACATATGTAACATAGTTAAAGCCTGTATGTTATTTGCCTCCTTCCTTCCCTGCCTGAGTAGGATTTCATTATCTCTGCAGCGCCGCTTTGTTCAGGGCATCAGCATGTAACCAACTGTGACCCCAGTGTACACTACCCACATGATGGCCTTTCAGATAACTGAAAACGGTTTCACTTCTCCTGCAGATAACAGCACAACTGCTAGGAAATAAAGTGTGGAGGCTTGAAGAGCACGCCGCTTGATTCAGGGAAAGGCGAGGTCAAGATGAAGATAAGACTACCATGGCAGGCACACAGCTGTGGGGGAGGTGCTCGCTGGAGTTGGGGAGAAATGGCTGAAGATTGAAGATAATGCCACCACTGTGTTGGTGGTGGGGCAGACATAGAGTAATACTCATCACTCACAACTGGTCATCTTGGTGCTTTTTCTGGTACGGTGTTGTGTGAACATAACACAGTACTTCTGTGAGGACCGACGCTGGAGTCGAGAAGCAGATACGGGGAGTCAAACATTTAATGAGGAACAGACAAGGGACAAGACAGAAACAGTGTCAGCACACGGGTAACAAAATAACATACGAACGTTAATGCGGAAGCGAGGAACAGAGCTGCGGGACAGACAGATATAGGGAAAGAAATAACAGGTGATGGAGTCCAGGTGAGTCCAAATGATCGCTGATGCGCATGACGAGGGAAGCAGGTGTGTGTAATGATGGTGGCAGGAGTGCGTAATGCTGGGGAGCCCGCAACCCTCGAGCGCCAGGGGGGGAAGAGCGGGAGCAGGCGTGACAGTACCCCCCCCAGTAGGGTCGCCACCCGGCGTCCCACCTGGGCAAGCCTGACGGGTCAGCCGAGGCATGGCGTTGGACAATCCGCTGGGCGTAAAATCCCGACAAACCGGCAGAGGCGTAGGAGCTTGACGATCCGGCTGAGACGTGAAAGCCTGCTGATCCTGCCAGAACATGGGAGCCTGATGAGCCGGCTGAAGCGTAGATGTCTGGCGAGCCGGCTAAGGCGTAAAACCCTGGCAATCCGGCTTAGGCCTGACGTGGGATGGGCGCCTGCCGAGACAACCGGGGCAAGGAAACATCTCGAGCCGGCTAGAGCGTGGAAGCCCGACGAGCTTGCTTAGGCACCCCCGGTTCCATCGGCGGCAGCCCCTGGACCCGATGTCACCACCAACCGAAACGCCAGTACTCCCCGATGCTTTGTTTGATGTCTTCCGCATACTGTAAGGACCGACACTGGAGTCAAGAAGCAGATACAGGGAGTCAAATATTTAATGGGGAACAGACAAGGACCAAGACAGAAACAGCATCAGCACACGGGTAACAAAATAACATACGAACGTTAATGCGGAAGCCGGGAACCGAGCTGGGGGACAGACAGCTATAGGGAAGGAAATAACAGGTGATTGAGTCCAGGTGAGTCCAAATGATCGCTGATGCACGTGACGAGGGAAGCAGCTGTGCGTAATGATGGTGGCAGGAGTGCGTAATGCTGAGGAGCCCAGCACCCTCGAGCGCCGGGGGGGAGAGCGGGAGCAGGCGTGACAACTTGAAGTCTTGAGTTTCTATACATTTCTATACTGAGGTGGTGCAGATATGAAGTGAGAGCAGCGCAGTGTAGGTGTATCTGTGAGGGTGACATTTGACAGGCCATTTAGATCTGGATGACAGCGTGATCTATTCCATCCCTCAGAGGGTGATTAGGACGAGCACAAACCCCTGGTCAATCTGACAACCCTCATAGATACCATATTTAATTTGAACCTGACTGTCCCCATACCTTGATGGGGGAAGATTGAAAGGGAAAGATGTATGTTTCACATGATGATGGAAATATGAACAGTGTCTTAGCTGAATTGTATTCACGCAAATGCTTTGTTTGGCGTGCATGTTTTTTTTTCATTACTCAATAACTCTGCATCATATTATGTCTGAATGTTCTGTTCCTAATATCACTGCTGTGTAGCCTAAAGTAAAAACAATATGGATCAATATGTTCTGCGACCTATATTGGAAAGCTATGCTCAGTGCGACGCCTGCAATTCAGAGTAAAAACCCCTGCCAAACAAATATCCTTATAACTTATGCACATTAACACCAACTTTGCACTATACACATGGTGATACACATAATATATAAGTAATGACGCGACACATGGCTTTTGTTTCTTATATCCCATCCATAACTTTATTGCAGAAATGCACAATTACATTCTTGACATTTGTTTCTATTGTTTCTCTATGTTGAGTCAACGCAACACAGTCACTAGTATCATCTAACTTTATAATTTAACTAATATCATATCTACAAACAGTCAATGTTCTAGGTAATGTTTTCTGTTTACCTCCGTGTCTCCCAGTTACCGGCCCCATGTCTGCAGCATGGAAGCCAGCTGTGTTCTGGTAATGGTCTCTTCGGTGGGGTTTTAGGGCGGACTACAACCTGAAAAGGTGTATTGCTGCCCACTACTGGATGTAGAAAACTAAAAGGTGACAAATCCAAAAAGGAAAAGGGAAAAACTAAAACGTTCAACTCCCTGTAACGTCTGAAAAACATAGAAAACAAAAAAGTAATCCTCAAATTCACTCAGAGCCCTACACAGTGCGGGGACCTGAGAGGACGAAACTGCTCCAGCCAGTATTCTGTGCAGCTTCTTGCCTGTCTCATCCTTCAATCCAAAGTTGCGTTCGGCTGCAGATATGATATCAATCTTTCTTGAGTTCTTATTCACTCCGGCAGTGCAGTTCATCACCATAGCAATCACTACGACTCCGAGGGTTTCTGGATCCTGCACCTGGCGAATGGCACCCACAGCACTAGACTGCGGTGGTGACCATGGTGACCGACATACTTTCTTTTACACTTTTCACTGCCTCAGCATAAGAGACAACTCTTACCTTGGCGATTTCTGCCTCCTTCACTCTAAGAGGGCACTCGTGCACATTCCCCACCACAATTCCAACATTCGTTTTCCTCTTGTATCTTAGTAAAATGATCACTTATGTCCAGTTTCCTACAAACACTTGACCAAACACTTTGCAGTTTGTACATTGTAATTCCCTGAGAACAAATGCTCTCACAGGATAATTCACATAACTCATCTTGACGTGTGTAGAGAGAGACTGTTCTTCAAAAAACTGTTGAACCGACACACTTTACTCCTTTCTTTCAGTTCACCATACGAGACAACCGACGAAAACCAACTACTCCAGGAGTTTCCCTCTTCATCATCTCAACCGCAACTTCCCGAGAGACCCCAGAAATCACTCCCTTAATAGGTGCCCTTCCCCTGAAAATGTAAGCAAGACACCTCTTTCTCCTCATTCTGGACATATGTGTTCTCTTTTTTCAGTTCCAACACACAGAAAATCAAAACAATTCCACTTCTGGCCACCCTCACGGACTCGGCAGTACCCAATGCTTTCTTTTCCATCTTTGAAATGGATCCCCCAGGTACGTCTTCTTATCAATAAACCGCACTCCCACTACAAACAGAAGCAGTAAGCTTACTAATCGACTAATTTTCCACTGTAATATTAGCTCTCTTTTTCCGACCTTTAATGACAGTACTCGAATACATCCAGTATTCGCATACATTTCTTCACTCTCATTTTTGCTAGAGCCATCAGACTCAAATTCAACCTCTGCTTCTGCCATTTTCGGTGAAGGAGGTCCGACTGGAATGTATGGTTAAATTATGGTTTCGGTGGGTTCTGCCATCCCTCTGTTAATCGCGGGGGAACTCTTGTGTTGAAATAGCAAAGCACCTGTCATACATTGATACTGTGTACTGTTAATGCTAAAATAACGTTGTGTATTTAAAATCTGGAAAGAAGTAGGTGCTCAACCAACGTGAGTAGATGTGTAACCTAAAAATGTGTAGACATCATTGGACAAGAAAAGGCGCAACGCTCGCTCACCATTAAAAATACGTTGTTTTATCAATTTTCTAAACATGTCACATGGACATTACTGAGTCACTAGTCTATGCTAAAGTTAAGAAGGCTATTCTAGCAAAATACAGTATCAACCCAAACCTAATTTCTGTTCCCTGGAGATAGAGACAGAGGGGATGCCCAAGGAGCTGTCCATGTCCATTTGAAGGACCTTTATGGGAAGTGGGTGCAGCCCGCTAACAAGATGTGTACATTGACTTACACAGGAATTATAACAACTTCAGGATATCCTCCAACCTATCAGCGCATGAACTGACAAGTTGTTCACCTAATCAAAGGATCAGAGAATTAATCTGGTACTGAAAGCATAACCTACAGCTAGCTAGCACTGCAGTGTATAAAATGTGGTGAGTAGTTGACTCAAAGAAAGAGAAAGCCAATAGTTGAACAGTTTTGAACAAATTAATTTCTTCCAAAATTAAGGAGAAGCGAGAGAGAGAGAGAGAGAGAGAGAGAGAGAGAGAGAGAGAGAGAGCTATCTATATTTTGTAGTATATATTTTTTCACTTTCACTTACTTAGCTAGCAAATGCATCTAGCTGGTTTAGCCTACTCAAACACCTGGCTCAAACAGAGAGGGATGCAGAAAGGTTAGCTGGCTGGCTATGGCTATCCAACACTGGAACTCTTCCAAGTCAAGGTAAGCTTTTGGTTTTATTCATTTATTGCCACCGGGGCCTGCTGGTGTAACTGCTAAAATGCTTGCTGCTGACTGTACACAGTACTGCATGGTTCCAGTAGCTATGTTGACTATGAATTCACAACGATGTAGGTTGTGTGTAGCGGTTAGTGGTCATGATATGAAGGTTTGGCTTGGAAAGATTTTTCCACCTGGTCACAGACAGCTGATGTGTTGTGCACTGAGGTCCACAAGCAATGGAAAAAGATGAGAGGAGAGCACGTAGATAGATGCGAGAAAGAATTATATATTCAATGAGCTGTTTGTATATGGTTGCTATGAAAGTGAACTGTGTTTGTCTGTGATCAGGGGTGTATTCATTGAGACTATTATTTTGGGTTAATGAACACACTCTAGATCAGCTAGATGCAGGCAAGAGTGTGCAGGTTGTTATTGATTGTGTCACTGTCTGTCACCTTGATTACAAACAATTATCTCGACCAGTGCACCTACTTTGTAAACGTTCATTCATAGGCTAGGTTGTAGCAACCTCATGATGGGTACAGGGAAAATGTTAGCATCATGTAGAAGCCTAAACCTATGAATGTTACATTTATCTGGGTGAATGGAATATTTCTTTTTTTTTCACCTTTATTTAACCAGGTAGGCTAGTTGAGAACAAGTTCTAATTTGCAACTGCAACCTGGCCAAGATAAAGCAAAGCAGTTCGACACATACAACAACATAGAGTTACACATGGAATAAACAAACACAATCAATAATACAGTAGAAACATCTATATACAACATGTGCAAATGAGGTAGGATAAGAGAGGTAAGGCAATAAATAGGACATGGTGGCGAAGTAATTACAATATAGCAAGTAAACACTGGAGTGGTAGAATATGCAGAAGATGAATGTGCAAGTAGAGATACTGGGGTGCAAAGGAGCAAGATAAATAAATAAATACAGTATGGGGATGAGGTAGATTGGATGGGCTATTTACAGATGAGCTATGTACAGGTGCAGTGAACTGTGAGCTGCTCTGACAGCTGGTGCTTAAAGCTAGTGAGGGAGGTAAGAGTCTACAGCTTTAGTGATTTTTGCAGTTCGTTCCAGTCATTGGCAGCAGAGAACTGGAAGGAGAGGTGGGTGCTGCTATGGTGACCAGTGAGCTGAGATAAGGCGGGGCTTTACCTAGCAGAGACTTGTAGATGACCTGGAGCAAGTGGGTTTGGCGATGAGTATGAAGCGAGAGCCAGCCAACGAGAGTGTACAGGTCGCAGTGGTGGGTAATATATGGGGCATTGGTGACAAAACGGATGGCACTGTGATAGACTGCATCCAATTTGTTGAGTAGAGTGTTGGAGGCTATTTTGTAAATGACATCGCCAAAGTCGAGGATCGGTAGGATGGTCAGTTTTACGAGGGTATGTTTGGCAGCATGAGTGAAGGATGCTTTTTTGCGAAATAGGAAGCCGATACTAGATTTAATTTTGGATTGGAGATGTTTGATGTGAGTCTGGAAGGAGAGTTTACAGTCTAACCAGACACCTAGGTATTTGTAGTTGTCCACATATTCTAAGTCAGAACTGTCCAGAGTAGTGATGCTGGACGGGCGGGCAGGAGCGGGCAGTGATCGGTTGAAGAGCATGCATTTAGTTTTACTTGCATTTAAGAGCAGTTGGATGCCAAAGAAGGGCCAGAAGTATACAGAATGGTTTCGTCTGCGTAGAGGTGGATCAAAGAATCACCAGCAGCAAGTGCGACATCATTGATGTATACAGAGAAGAGAGTCCGCCCGAGAATTGAACCCTGTGGCACCCCCATAGAGACTGCCAGAGGTCCGGACAACAGGCCCTCCGATTTGCCATACTGAACTCTATCAGAGAAGTAGTTGGTGAACCAGGCGAGGCAATAATTTGAGAAACCAAGGCAGTTGAGTCTGCCAATAAGAATGTTGTGATTGACAGAGTCGAAAGCCTTGGCCAGGTCGATGAATACGGCTGCACAGTAATGTCTATTATCGATGGCGGTTATGATATCGTTTAGGACCTTGAGCGTGGCTGAGGTGCACCCATGACCAGCTCTGAAACCAGATTACCTTGCGGAGAAGGTAGGGTGGGATTCGAAATGGTCGGTAATCTGTTTGTTAACTTGGCTTTCGAAGACCTTAGAAAGGCAGGGTAGAATAGATGTAGGTCTGTAGCAGTTTGGGTCTAGAGTGTCTCCCCTTTGAAGAGGGGGATGACCGCGGCAGCTTTCCAATCTATGGGAATCTCAGACTATACAAAAGAGAGGTTAAACAGGCTAGTAATTTTAGAAAGATGTATGGGTCCAGATTTTGCAGCTCTTTCAGAACCTGGATTCTGGATCACCCAAATCCAGAATCTGGATTTGGGTGAAGGAGAAGTGGGGGAGGTTTGGGCGAGTTGCTGTGGGGAGCGCAGGGCTGTTGACCGGGGTAGGGGTAGCCAGGTGGAAAGCATGGCCAGCCATAGAAAAATGCTTATTGAAATTCTCAATTATACTGGATTTATCGGTGGTAACAGTGTTTCCTAGCCTCAGTGCAGTGGACAGCTGGGAGGAGGTGCTCTTATTCTCCAAGGACTTTACAGTGTCCCAGAATTTTTTTGAGTTTGTGCTACAGGATGCAAATTTCTGCTTGAAAAAGCTAGCCTTAGCTTTCCTAACTGCCTGTGTATATTTGTTCCTAGCTTCCCTGAAAAGTTGCATATCACGGGGGCTGTTCGATGCTAATGCAGAACTCTACAGGATGTTTTTGTGCTGGTCAAGGGCAGTCAGGTCTGGAGAGAACCAAGGGCTATATCTGTTCCTGGTTCTACATTTTTTGAATGGGGCATGCTTTTAAACTTTTAAAGAATAGCTTTTAAAGAATAGCCAGGCAGAGGTGTATTTGGAGGGCAAGTTGGTTAGGATCATATCTATGAGGGTGCCCGTGTTTATGGATTTGGGGTTGTACCTGGTGGGTTCATTGATAATTTGTGTGAGATTGAGGGCATCAAGCTTAGATTGTAGGATGGCCGGGGTGTTAAGCATGTCACAGTTTAGGTCACCCAGCAGCACGCGCTCTGAAGATAGAATGGGGGGGAAATCAATTCACATCTGGTGTCCAGGGCACAGCTGGGGGCAGAAGGTGGTCTATAGCAAGCGGCAACAGTGAGAGATTTGTTTCTGGAAAGATGGATTTTTAAAAGTAGAAGTTCGAATTGTTTGGGTACAGACCTGGATAGTAAGACAGAACTCTGCAGGCTATCCCTGCAGTAGATTGCAACACCACCCCCTTTGGCAGTTCTATCTTGTCGGAAAATTTTATAGTTAGGGATGGAAATTTCAGGGTTTTTGGTAGACTTCCTAAGCCAGGATTCAGACACGGCTAGGACATCCGGATTGGCAGTGTGCTAAAGCAGTGAATAAAACACACTTAGGGAGGAGGCTTCTAATGTTAACATGCATGAAACCAAGGCTTTTACGGTTACAGAAGTCAACAAATGAGAGTACCTGGGGAGTAGGAGTGGAGCTAGGCACTGCAGGGCCTGCATTAACCTATACATCACCAGTGGAACAGAGGAGGAGTTGGATGAGGGTACGGCTAAAGGCTACCAGGACTGGTCGTTTAGTGCGTTCAGAGCCAAGAGTAAAAGGAGCAGGTTTCTGGGAGTGAGAGAATAGATTCAAGGCATAATGTACAGACAGAGGTATGGTAGGATGTGAGTACATTGGAGGTAAACCTAGGCATTGAGTAATGATGAGAGAGATATTGTCTCTAGAGACGTTTAACTTCTCTGCGCTACGGATCCCTTTTACGGGATCATTTTCCTAAACAACCGCTGAATTGCAGGGTGCAAAATATTACTAAAAATATTCATAATCATGCAATCACAAGTGAAATATACCAAAACACAGCTTAGCTTGTTGTTAATCCACCTATCGTGTCAGATTTTGAAAATATGTTTTGCAGCGAAAGCAATCTAAGCTTTTGTGAGTGTATCAATCAATGCTAGAACAGCTAGCCCCAAATTAGCATGGTCACGAAAGTCAGAAAATAAATAAAATGAATCGCTTACCTTTGATAATCTTCGGATGTTTGCACTCACGAGACTCCCAGTTACACAATAAATGTTATTTTTGTTCAATAAAAATTACTTTTATAACAACAAAACGCCATTTGGTTTGCGCGTTATGTTCAGAAAACTACAGCCTCGTTCCGGTCCTGAAAGGCAGAAGAAAATTCCCAAACGTATCAGATTCAAAAATATTACAAAAAATATGTATAATCATGCAATCACAAGTGAAATATACCAAAACACAGCTTAGCTTGTTGTTAATCCACCTATCGTGTCAGATGTTGAAAATATGCTTTGCAGCGAAAGCAATCTAAGCTTTTGTGAGTGTATCAATCAATGCTAGAACAGTTAGACTTATATTAGCTTGGTTAGATTGGTCACGAAAGTCAGAAAA
The DNA here is from genome assembly GCF_045679555.1 of Salvelinus alpinus. Lineage (NCBI taxonomy): Eukaryota > Metazoa > Chordata > Actinopteri > Salmoniformes > Salmonidae > Salvelinus > Salvelinus alpinus. The sequence goes on from NC_092108.1 coordinate 29,489,183, forward strand.
GCAATAAATTGAATCGCTAACCTTTGATAATCTTCGGATGTTTGCACTCACGAGACTCCCAGTTACACAACAAATGTTCTTTTTGTTTGAAAAATATTACTTTTAGAACAAAAAACTGCCATTTGAGTTGCGCGTTATGTTTTTTTTTATCAATCCTCAGGTTGTCTTTAACAAACATAATCGATAATATTTCAACCGGACCGTAACCTATTCAATAAGAGAGAAAAAGAAAATGGAGAGCTACCCTCTCGCGCGCAGGAACTAATCAGAGGACACCTGACTAGTTTTGAAAAATCTTGCTCATTTTTCAAAATAAAAGCCTGAAACTATGTCTAAAGCCTGGTCACAGCCTGAGGTAGCCATTGGAAAAGGAATCTGGTTGATACCCCTTTAAATTGAAAAAAGACAGGCCAGGAAACACAGATTAAAAAATAAAAATAAATCACTTCCGGGTTAGATTTTCTCAGGTTTTCGCCTGCAGAAACAGTTTTGTTAAACTAACAGACAATATTTTGACAGTTTTGGAAACTTTGGAGTGTTTTCTATCCTAATCTGTAAATTATATGCATATTCTACGATCTGGACCTGAGAAATAGTCTGTTTACCTTGGGAACGTTATTTAAAAATATGAAAAAATCTGACCCCTAGCGTCAACCAGGTGATGTCACCGCATATGTGGGAGGTGGAACTAAATGGTAGGTTAAGGCATATTGAGCAGGGCTAGAGGCTCTACAGTGAAATAAGACAATAATCACTAACCAGAACAGTAATGAACAAAGCATATTGATATTAGGGAGAGGCATGTGTAGCCGGGTGATCAATAGGGGTCCAGTGAGTGGTTGGGCTGGCTGGAGACACGGCGATTCAGACAGCTAGCAGACCGGGGCTAGACGGAGGAAAGTCTGTTTTGGCCTCCGCATGCGGTGACGTTGATAGACCAATCATGATGGATTAGTAGGGTTCCGAGTAGCAGAGGGGTCCAAGTCCAATTGGCAAAATAGGTATAGTGGCCCAAGAAATTGGCCGATGTATCTATACAGCTAACAGTCCAATATGCTCTATTTCTAGCAGCTAGCGGGCCACGGCTATCGAATGGGCATTCAGGGGTGGTCGCGATGTAGAGGCCAGTTGAGTACCCCCTCGAGCAGATTACATCGTAGTCCAGTCGTGAAGGATCCGCGGGGTTCCAAGCCCCGTTCCGGCAGTAGAAGGGGTCCGGGTATTGTAGCCCAGGAGTGGCTGATGGGCCTCTTTTAGCTAGCCGGGAGAAAGGGCCTAGCATGGGCTAGCTCCAGGCTAATTGATGCTTGCTCCGGGACCGACGTTAGCCAGTACTCGGATAGCAGCTAGCTAGCTGCGAAGATCCATGTGAAAATGTCCAGAGCTTGTGGTAGGAATCCGGGGATATGGAGAGAAAATAGGTCCGGTATGCTCTGGTTTAAGTCGCGTTGTACAAACTGGCAAGAGATTTCCGAGCTAAAGGTTAGCTGATGACCGCTAGCAGTGGTTAGCTGACTACTAGCTAGTAGCTAGTGAGCTGGCTAGCTTCTGTTGGGGGATTCCGAATTCGAGGTGAATAATACTTGAATTATTCCGAATTCGAGGTGAATAAAAAACAGATCCGTACCACATAGGGTGAGGCGGGTTGCAGGAGAGTGTTTTGAAGTTGAGTTTTAGAAAAAATATAAAAAATATATCTGAAGAAAAGATATAAAAAGATATATACACGGGACACGACAAGACGAGGACAAAAGACGTCTGACTGCTACGCCATCTTGGATTGACAGTCATCCAATATGCTGTAATAGAAAATAAAGCCATGTTCATTAACAAAAATCATCATCCTCCCTCATCTTAAACACCACCGACCGCCAGTGGTCTAGATGTGCCCTTAGGTTTTAGGATTCCTAGGAAAATTGTTCAGCAATAGAAAGAAGACAAAGTACTGGGCCCTCTGTATGAACAGGCCCTGGTGAAAGAGCAGTCGGGCCAGGCTGAAGTGGTTGGTAGAACTGAGGAGGGTTATTACCTTTAGAATGGAGTGTTGTACCATCTGCAAGGTTCAGATGAGCAGTTGGCTGTCCCAGAAGAGGCCCGTGAGCTAGTACTTACCTTAGGTCACTCCATACCCTTGGCAGGCCACCTGGGAAAGCACAAAAAAACACAGACCATATCATCCACTTCCACTGACCAGGAATACATCTGACATTGCCAAGTTCAGCAAGAGTTGCCCTCAGTGCCAACAGACCTCAGCCAGAGGCCCATCCAAAGTACCCTTACAACCCTTACCTTTCTGTGATGTACCATTTAAGCGGATTGGAATAAACAATGTGGGTCCAGTGGAGAAGAGCAACTCTCGGCACCGTTTCATGCTTGTCATCAATTACTATGCTACAAAGTACCCAGAAGTCTCCCCCCTGAGATCCATCACAGCCCGGTCAGTAGCCTTCTGGCTAGTTCAGCTATTCTCTAAGGTAGATTTCCCCAGTGAAGTTTTAACTGACTGGTGATCAAGGGCCTAAGAGGAACTCTGTATCATCCTCAGACCGATGGGCTGATGGAGAGGTTTAACCAGACCCTGAAGCAGATACTCTGTAAGTGTGTCAATGAGACAGACTCAGACTGGGATCAGTGAATCCCCTAACTTCTCTTTGCATATCGGGTAGTGCCACAGGCCTCTACTGGTTTCACCCCCTTTCAATTGCTCTATTGCTATGATGTGCGAGGACCCTTGTCTATGCTAAACCTGGGGAGGAAATGAGCAGGTAAAAGCAGAACTAACCCCAAAATGTAATTTCCTATGTTGAGAAGTTGGAGAAGATGAGCACTTTTGCCCAGGAGCACATGGTTGAGGCCCAGCAATGCAACAATACCCAGTACAACCAGTCAGCCAGAGACAGGAGCTTTGATCCTGGACAGAAGATGTTCGTAATTCTCCCTACAGAAAGCATCAGTTTTCCTTTTGAGGTCACCCAGAAACTGGGGCCTACAATGTATGAAATAGCCACACCTGGAGAGGCACACTCACACAAGGTCCTGCATGCAAATCTCCTGAAGGAGTGGTTCCCAAGACCTGAGAACTAAACTGATGTGAAATGTGTTAATGATAAGACAGAAGAGGTTGAGGAGGAAGTGGAAGAGCAATATTTACGTGTTCAGACCCTCTCCTGCGCCATCTTGGATCTCAGTCACCTCTTAGAAGACCAGCAGGCCCAGGTGAGAGCCCTCTGTGATCCAGTCATTTTCCAAAATGTCCCCGAGCACACAGACCTTGTGGAGCACAACATGGTGCTGAAAGAAAAATGCTCTTGCCAGGCGCATGTGCTACGGTATCCCTGAGCGCCTCCTGGTGGCACTGAAGAAATAAATTAATTTGATGTTGTCAATGGGAATCGTTGAGCAGTCATGGAGTGAGTGGTTCAGTCTTGTGGTGCTGGTGCTGATGAAGGATGGCACTCTCAGGTTTTGCATTGACTTTCGCTCCTTGAACTCAGTGTCCAAGTTTGACTCCTATCAAACTCCCCGCATTGATAACCTCATTGAATGCTTGGGTAAGGCCAAATTCCTGACTACCGTTGACTTGAGTAAAGGCTACTGGTAAGTTCCCTTGAGTTCCAGTTCCAGAGAGCTGACGGTGTTCAGGACCCCGTTGGGGCTGTTCCATTTCACGAAAATGCCATTTAGATATCACAGAGCCCCTGCAACCTTGGTCAGATTGGTCAGATACTATCCAGTCTGTCTGATTTTGCTTCTGCCTACCTCAATGATATTGTCCACAGCTCCACCTTCGCCAAGACAAGGACCGAGTAAGTTGGGTATGTGATCGGGAATGGAGTCGTCAGGCCACAGGTGAAGAAAGTTCAGGCCATGCCCTCTTCCCCAGACCAAGACCAAGGTCTGGGATGTTAAGTTGGTACCACAGATTTGTCCCTAACTTTTCTGCCAGAACTGCCATCCTTACAAATCTGACCAAGAAGACCTGTCCAAACAAGGTCCAGTGGACAGAAGAGGCGAGAACGCCTTTTGAGGTTGTCAAGAAAGCTTTGTTCACCCTGTTCTTCTGCAGGGTGAGTCGGGAGACCGCTATTCTGTTGCCTACATCAGCCGGACACTTTTCCAGAGAGAGGTTTGGTATTCGACAGTGGAGAAGGAGTGCCTGGCAGTCAAATGGGGTCTGGATTGGTTCAGGTACTATCTCCTTGGCACAGACTTCTCCAATGCCCACATCACCCGCTGGTACCTTTCCATGTAGCCCTACAGGTTTACCATTAGCCCGGGACGGGCAAGGACAATGCCATTACTGACTTCCTTTCCCACTGGCCGCAGGCTGGAAACCACAGAATGGGGAGTGCATGCGGAGGCAGTAAAAACCCCTGTCTAACAAATATTCACACTCACTTTGCACTATACACATGGTGATACACATAATATATAAATAACTATGCGACACATGGCTTTTGCATCTTATATCCCATCCGTAACTTTATTGCATAAATGCTAAATTCATTAATTCAGTTGATATTTATCAATTTTAACACACTATTTGCTTTATCTTCTTCTGTCATAATTTGTATTTTTGCAAATTTCAGGAATAAAACCCCATAGTATTTGCACCATATCTCAATGTCTCTCGTTGCCTACTTCGTCATCCCTGACACTCTGAAACACATGTTCGCTTAGAGCTAAAAACCTACCCAGTTAAAAAAAATTATCAGGTCTTGTCAACTGATGACTTCAGAGATACCACCAATAGAATATACAATGTTTTATTTAGATAACTCACACTCCTGTGCACTTTCCCCAAAACCACCATCAACCATTTCCTCTTAGTGTGGAGAGAAATATTCATTTGGGGGGGATTAGAGTGTGTTTTTAGAGTTAATCCACGCTCCCATGTGAAATACCGTTTCCTGGCACCAAACCCATGTCTGGCCTATATGGCTCTCCCACATAAGGCCTGTGTTTAGGCAGGCTGGAGAGCTGTGCCCAGCTGTCGGCTCAGTGGGATTAGGGTTAGCGACAAGGTGCTTGTGTAATTACTCAAAGGATACTAGGTGATTATTAATGAAGCTAGAATCTACTATAAAGTCCAAGTGGAAACAATGGGAATGGGGTAACGGGGAACTCCGAAACCATATCTCTGTGATCACCTAGGGTCTATAATCCCTGTAGTGATTTAAAAGCTTTTTAATCAAAACGAAAACAATTCATCCAGTTTGTGAGTGGCGTTAAATATAGAGATGTAATGACATCACTCTGTCAAGCTCAGTGAATGTGTTTTTGCTTTATGTGTTTTTGTAGGCTCAAATGTTACTTCATTTGTACAGTGTGGGCCTCACCTTTAACAGAAAACATGTGAAATGTAGACATGCATTCTCATAAAATGTCATGCTAGATTTTAAAAACTATACACATCAAAATACATTAAACGCACAGTGTCATGTTCAGAAAAGTGTTGTTATTCTTTCTAATTTGAAGTTTATTTCTGTGCCAGAAGTAAATATACTGTACTGGATAGTCATATGAATGGGTTTACATTTCACAACAACCCACTTTGGTTAGGCTACTGTATATACAGTACCCATACTTACACTATACACACAAAGGTATGTGGACACCTCTTCAAATTAGTGGATTCGGTTATTTCAACCAGGTGTATAAAATTGAGCTCACAGCCATGCAATCTCCATAGACAAACAATGGCAGTATAATGGCCCTACTGAAGAGCTCAGAGACTTTCAATGTGGCACAGTCATAAGGTGCCAACTTTCCAAAGAGTCAGTTTGTCCAATTTCTTCCCTGTTAGAGCTGCCCCGGTCAACTGTAAGTGCTGTTATTGTAAAGTGGAAACGTCTAGGAGCAACAACGGCTCAGCCACGAAGTGGTAGGCCACACAAGCTCACAGAACGGGACCGTCGAGTGCTGAAGCGTGTAGCACATAAAAATAATTTCTCCTCAGTACCAAGTTCTAAACTGCCGCTGGAAGCAATGTCAGCACAAGTACTGTTCATTGGGAGCTTCATGAAATGGGTTTCCATGGATGAGCAGCCGCACACAAGCCTAAGATCATCATGGCAAAGCCAAGCGTCGGCTGGAGTGGTGTGACGCTCGCTGCCATTGGACTCTGGAGCAGTGGAAATGCGATCTCCGGAGTTATGAATCATGCTTCACCATCTGGCTGTCCGACAGACAAATCTGGGTTTGGCGGATGCCAGGAGAACGCTACCTGCCTGAATGCATAGTTTGGTGAAGGAAGAATAATGGTCTGGGGCTATATTTCATGGTTCGGGCTAGGCCCCTTAATTCCAGTGAAGGGAAATCTTAACGCTACAGCATACAATTACATTCTAGATGAGTCTGTGATTACAGCTTTGTGGCAACAGTTTGGGGAAGGCCCTTTCCTGTTTCAGCATGACAATGGCCCCGTGCAGAAAGCTTTAATAACTCTACCTACATGTACATCTTACCTCAATTACCTTGACTAACCGGTGCCCCCACACATTGACTCTGTACCGGTACCCCCTGTATATAGCCTCGCTATTGTTATTTTACTGCTGCTCATTAATTATTTGTTACTTTTATTTTTTCTTAAAACTGCATTGTTGGTTAAAGAGCTTGTAAGTAAGCATTTCACTGTAAGGTTTGTTGTATTGTTGTATTTGGCGCATGTGACAAATACGATTTGATTTGAGGTCTGTACAGAAATGGTTTGTCGAGATTGGTGTGAAAGAACTTGACTGGCCTGCATAGTGCCCTGGCCTCAACCCCATCGAACACCTTTAGGATGAATTGGAACGCCGACTGCGAGCCAGGCCTAACCGCCCAACTTCAGTGCCCGACATCACTGACGCTCTTGTGGCTGAATGAAAGCAAGTCCCTGCAGCAATGTTCCAACATGGAAAGCCTTTCCTGAAGAGTAAAGGCTGTTATAGCAGCAAAGGGGGGACCAACTCCATATTAATGCCCAAGATTTTGGAATGAGATGGTCAACGAGCAGGTGTCCACATACTTCTGGCCACGGAGTGTAGGTCTTAGACTGTACTGTAAATAGACCAACATTGCACTGGATGTGTGACAGTTGAATGAATGGAATTCTACAGACAAAATAAATGGTAACTTCATCAAACACATCTTGTACAGCATGTTAGAAAGCTTCCCCTCTCCACAGTGAGAGGAAGTAAGACACTTTTATCCAATTACACTAGTTCCTCAAAACGTGCGCAAGAATGAAGTATAATGTGAGTCATGTGATGGTTGTGGGACCCATTCATACTTTAGAATTCTATTATCTTGGTTAACCGAGAACTATAGTCTTGTGTTATTTGTCAGAATCTCAATCAGGTTCTGGGTCCATTTGTGATAAGACAAGAGATAGAATGACAGAGAACGAAATTCAAAAGATGCTAACACCTGCGAAAAGGTGATTTGTCCAAAGCACCGGAACTAATACTGCTCGTTATCTCACGCTTCGTGTGGATCATGATAAATCTACGGTACCATTTATGTTTACTTAGTCTGTCCAAGAGAGAGAGAAAATCATAAGCAACCAACCCGGTATTAGTTCATCAGGGACTTTCTACCACAAGGGATTAAACAATTAAAGATTGTCAAGATGGAGAGAAATATCAAATGTGATTGACAGCTATGGGGTATAAGGATTTAGAAACTTGGAAATGAAGGTTCAACTGCACGTTCAAGGAGAAAATAAAGATTATACTGTATAGGAACATTACCTGACATACCAAAACAATTTAAAGGCAATGCTACCAAATACTAACTGAGTGTATGTAAACTTCTGACCCACTGGGAATGTGATGAAAGAAATAAAAGCTGAAATAAATCATTCTCTCTACTATTATTCTGTCATTTCACATACTTAAAATAAAGTGGTGATCCTAACTGACCTAAAACAAGGAATTTTTACTAGGATTAAATGTCAGGAATTCTAAGTTTAAATGTACTTGGCTCTGGTGTATGTAAACTTCTGACTTCAACTGTGGATGTCCTAACCGACTTGCCAAAACTATAGTTTGTTACAATAAATCTATGGAGTGGTTTAAAAACGAGTTTTAATGACTCCAACATAACTGTGTACATTTCCGACTTCAACTGTGTATATATATATATATATATATATATATATATATATATATGATCAGATAGATACGTTTGAACAGTATGTGGACGGAATATGTTGTTTATCTGAGGAATACATAGAGTGCGGGGTTCAAACCTAGGGCCCCGAGCTTAATGATGAGCTCGGAGGGTACTGTGGTGTTGTGAATGCTGAGCTGTAGTCAATGAACAGCATTCTTACGTAGGTGTTACTCTTGTCCAAATGGGGTAGGGCAGTGTGCAGTGCGATGGTGATTGCATCCGTGGATCTATTGGGGCAGTATGAAAATTGCAGTGGGCCTAGTGTGTCAGGTAAGGTGGAGGTGATATGCTCCTTAACTAGCCTCTCAATGCACTTCATGATGACAGAAGTAAGTACTATGGGTTGATAGTCATTTAGTTCAGCTACCTTCGCTTTCTTGTGTACAGGAACAATGGTGGACATCTTAAAGGAAGCTGGGAAAGCAGACTGGGGTTAGGAAGAGATTATGTCCATAAACACTCCAGCCAGCTGGTCTGGGCATGCTCTGAGGGTTAAAGTCCCCAGCTACAATAAATGCGGACTCAGGATAGGAGGTTCCAGTTTGCACAAAGTCCAGTGTGGTTCCCTGCAAGCTGTCGTGGTATCGGCTTGAGGGGGAATATACATGGCTGTGACGATAACAGAAGAGAATTCTCTCGGGAGGCAACGCGGTCGGCATTTGATTGTGAAGTATTCTAGGTCGAGTGAACAAAAATACTTAAGTTCCTGTATGTTACCACAATCACACCATTAGTAGTTAATCATGAAACATTCACCTTCACCTTTCTTCTTCCCAGAGAGTTCTTTATTCCTATCTGCAAGATGTACTGAGAACCCAGCTGGCTGTATGGATGGGGACAGTATATCCGGAGAGAGGCATGTTTCCATGAAACAGATTATGTTACAGTTCCTGATGTCTCTTTGAAAGGATATCCTCGCCCTGAGCTTGTATACTTAATTGTCCAGGGACTGAACATTAACGAGTAATATACTCGGAAGCAGTGTATGGTGTGCACGCCTCCTGAATCAGACTAAAAGTCCACCCCGAATACCTCTTGGAGCAGCCTCTGGGATAAGTTCAATCGCTTTGGAGGGTACGAGCAAAGGATCCAATTCAGGAAAGTCGTATAACTGGTCAAAATACTGGGAAGTTACCGCCGCTCTGATATCCAAAAGTTATTTCCGGCTGTATGTAATAACGCTAATAATGTGAGAAATAACATACAAAAAACAAAATACTGCAAAGTTTCTTAGGAGCTAGAAACAGAGCGGCCATGTCTATCGGCGTCATCTTGTCTAGGTTCAGCGGGTAGGTTAGTCTACAATACATGACATTGTTATTGATAAGAACGAGAATGTTTGTATTTGTCAAGCATCGATCATCATGTCACCAGAATAAGAACCTCAACAATTGGAAAGGAGCATCGAGCTCATAGCATGCACTTTCACCACCCTGGGAAGTTCATCATAACTTATTTCATCTGTAGCCTAATAAACTGCATCGTTTCCCGAGTCGTAGTAGGAGGACCAAACACCATGTCATTGCGTGACTCCAAGTTAACTTCGATACGATAGTTATCAAATCAATATGCACCATTTTTATAATTCATTTTACAGACACAAAAAGCTCCCACCATGTCGAACGAACAAATTATCTGTCTGCATTTATAAAATTGTACCAAAACTTCCTGTTTCCAACACATCTGGTTATGATTTTTTTTATATATGGTGTGACTTGGATGGAAATGTGGTTAGTGAAATGTGTGAGACAGTATCGCCAAGCTAAGGTTGGTTGAAAATTATCTGTGCTACACCAAACAGTACCTAGCCTGTAACTCCCAGTAATGGACACCAAAAATCTTAGCTTAAATCACATTATCTGGTGTAACAATCTGTAGCTACAGTTCTTTACTACACCTGAGACACACTGAACTGTACTACACTGTTCATATCGGTTTTTTGTATGCTACTTTTACCATTTAACATTCTTGTCTAAATACCCAGTTCTCTTTTTGAGTTAGCATTAAATACTGTACACATTGGATATATCTGAATGTCTAACATCTGTTTGATGCTGCAGAGCCATGTACAGCTTATATATATTCTGTGTATCCATAAAGACAGATACATTTAGAAGATTGATAGAAAAGCTCCAAATTTATTTTGTTGTTGGTTATACAAGTCCTTTATCCAGCTTCGGTACACTGGCAATGGGAAACTGAGACTGTTCGTGTTTGTGGCGAATGGTCTTGTCCTTACTACGGTGTATGGCCAGCTGGATAAGACACTGCCGGAAGTGATGTAGGGCTTGTGGACCTTAACCACTAACTGTTTGGACCTTTTGCGGAAGATTTGCTGGTACTGCACATCCCCTGGAAAGACATGGTTGTAATGTTAGTATTTTACACTTTTTGTGGAAGGGTCGAGGGCAACACGCCTTTGTTGGTAAAGGTTTCAACTGAATAAGACCTACTGTAAGTGTTTAGAGACAGGTTAGTGTATTGTTAAGGGACAGTAAGGGACATTGCAAGCTGCTTTTGAGAGGAAAGATCAGTCAACAAAGTGAATAGGCTGGGGGGCTGCAGAAGGTGTGTGTCACGTTCTGACCTTAGTTCCTTTGTTATGTCGTTATTTTAGTTTGGTCAGGGCGTGAGTTGGGGTGGGCATTCTATGTTGTTTTTCTATGTTTTGTTCTGTTGGTAGATTTCTATGTGTTGGGCCTAGTATGGTTCTCAATCAGAGGCAGGTGTCAGTCGTTGTCTCTGATTGGGAGCCATATTTAGGTAGCCTGTTTTTCATTGTATTTTCTGTTCTGTGTTTTGTTTCACTGTACAGGAGTGTTCGTTTGTCGTTTTATTGTTTTTGTTCAGTGTTCATTATTCGTATTAAAACAATATGGACACTTACCACGCTGCGCATTGGTCCTCCTCTTCTTCCAACCACGACAAGCGTTACAGAAACACCCACCAACAAAGGACCAAGCAGCGTGGGAACACGGACTCCTGGACATGGGAGGAAATTCTGGACGGCAAAGGACCCTGGGCACAGCCGGGGGAGTATCGCCGTCCGAAAGAGGAGCTGGAGGCAGCTAGAGCGGAGCGGCACCACTACGAGGAATTGGCGCGAGGTAACGGGCACGAGAGACAGCCCCAGAATTTGTTTTGGGGGGGAACACGGGTAGATTGGCGGACTCAGGTAGGAGACCTGAGCCAACTCCCCGTGCTTACCGTGGCGAGAGAGTGACTGGGCAGGCACCGTGTTATGCGGAGAAGCGCAAGGTGTCCCCAGTGGGCACGCATAGCCCGGTGCGCTACATCGCAGCTCCTCGAATCGGCCGGGCTAGAGTGGGCATCGAGCCAGGAAGGATGATGCCGGCACAGCGCATCTGGTCTCCAGTGCGTCTCCTCGGCCCGGGGTATACTGCACCAGCCCTACGCAAGGTGTCTCCAGTTCGCCAGCACAGCCCAGTGCGGCCTGTTCCAACTCCCCGCACTTGCCGGGCTACAGGGGGGATCCAGCCAGGACGAGTGGTGCTAGCTCTGCGCTCGAGACTGCCAGTGCGCCTCCACGGTCCAGTGCATCCGGTGCCTCGGCCAAGGACAAGGCCTCCTGCATGTCTCCCCAGCCTGGTGAGTTCTGTGCCTGTGCTAAGCACTAACCCTCCTACATGTCTCCCCAGCCTGGTGAGTCCTGTGCCTTCTCCCAGAGTCAGGCCTCCTGTGTGTATCTCCATTCCAGTGATAATCCATGGCAAGATGCCTCCAGTGATAATCCATGGCACGAAGCCTCCAGTGATAATCCATGGCAAGAAGCCTCCAGTGATAATCCATGGCAAGAAGCCTCCAGTGATAATCCATGGCACGAAGCCTCCAGTGATAATCCATGGCAAGAAGCCTCCAGTGATAATCCAGGGCAAGAAGCTTCCAGTGATGCTCCATGGTACAAAGCCTCCCGTGATGATCCATGGCATAAAGCCTCCAGTGATGATCCATGGCAAGAAGCCTCCAGTGATGATCCATGGCAAGAAGCCTCCTGTTATGATCCATGGCACGAAGCCTCCTGTGATGATCCATGGCACGAAGCCTCCAGTGAGGATCCATGGCACGAAGCCTCCAGTGAGGAGTTATGGAACGAAGCCTCCAACGAAAGAAGCTAGTCCGGAGCCTCCAGCGTTGCCCTCTAGTCCGGAGCCTCCAGCGTCGCCCTCTAGTCCGGAGCCTCCAGCGTCGCCCTCTAGTCCGGAGCCTCCAGCGACGCCCTCTAGTCCGGAGCCTCCACCGTCGCCCTCTGGTCCGGAGCCTCCAGCGACGTCCTCTGGTCCGGAGGCTCCAGCGTCGCCCTCCGGTCCGGAGCAGCCAGAGTCTCCCTCCTGTCCGGAGCAGCCAGAGCCGTCCGTCTGTCCGGAGCAGCCAGAACCGCCCGTCTGTCCGGAGCAGCCAGGACCGCCCGTCTGTCCGGAGCAGCCAGAGCCGCCCGTCTGTCCTGAGCTGCCAGAGCCGCCCGTCTGTCCTGAGCTGCCAGAGCCTCCCGTCTGTCCTGAGCTGCCGGAGCCGCTCGTCTGTCCTGAGCTGCCGGAGCCGCCCGTCAGTCAGGAGCTGCCGGAGCCGCCCGTCAGTCAGGAGCTGCCGGAGCCGCCCGTCTGTCCTGAGCTGCCGGAGCCGCCCGTCAGTCAAGAGCTGCCCGGAGCCGCCCGTCAGTCAGGAGCTGCCGGAGTCGCCCTTCACTACGGCGCTGCCGGAGTCCCCCGCCTGTCCGGTGCGGCCCGAGTCTCCCATCTATTCGGGGCCCGCTGAAAGGGTTCCCAGTCCGAGGTCGGCGGCGAGGGTCGCCGCTCCAAAGGCGCCACTTAAGCGGGCAAAGACTATGGTGGAGTGGGGTCCACGTCCCGCGCCAGAGCCGCCACCGCGGACAGACGCCCACCCAGACCCTCCCCTATAGGTTCAGGTTTTGCGGCTGGAGTCCGCACCTTTGTGGGGGGGGGAGGGTACTGTTATATTTCTATGTGTTTGGCCTAGTATGGTTCTCAATCAGAGGCAGGTGTCGTTCGTTGTCTCTGATTGAGAATCATACTTAGGTAGCCTGTTTTCCCCATTTTGGTTGTGGGTGTTTGTTTTCTGTTTAGTGTATGTTCACCTGGCAGAACTGTTTCATTTTCGTTTTTCCTCGTTGTTGTTTTGTGTAGTGTTCCGTTTTAATTAAATATGACGAACACTTACCACGCTGCATTTTGGTCCTCCTCTCCTTCCACCAACGAGAATCATTACAGTGTGAAAAGTCTTAGGAGTCCAGTCCAGTCTTACACAGTACGCATTGTTTTGTATAGGAGATTGAGAAGGAATGGTACCTCTTGTTCTCTTACACAATACAGTTACTGTCACGAAACACAGCCCTGCACAACCAAAACCCCATTCCTCATCTCAAAGACCTGTCTGTAAACCTCCCAAAGACCATTGACTTTGACAGATCATTCTTGCCAATAGTAGCCCTTGGAAGGGGATTATTGTGTTTTGAGAAGCTGCAGAGAGAAGAATGAGTTGGTTGTGTCATTACTATTGTAGTCTTGATTTGATACCTTTCAGTGTCCCTTTCAGGTTTCTGTCCCACAATCTTGTTGTGCTCCATAACCGGAAGGTGTGTCCGCACCATCATGCTTGTGTACCCAAAATGCTGCTGCACCCAAAATGCTGCTGCTTTGGGGTATTTTTCAGCAGGGTACTGTGGAAGGATTCCAGATAACCTGAGTTTTACAAAGAGAACATGTAAAAAGAGAAAAAGGGTAAACTAAATTGATTACATGGTCTGGAAGGTACTCTGTGGTCCTCTAACCCCATAACACAAACACAAACCTATACAAACACTACCCAATTCATGTTTATGCCATGCTTACTGTAAATCTTAGCTGTCAGCTTGTAAATATTTTTGCCAACTTACCTTCACGAGAGCTAGGAGTTGGAAACACATGCTGGTGGAATCAGATTCTGTACCACTTACAAGAAAATACACAACAATACACAATTCAACCACCCCACTATTTGTCTTGATCTTTATTACACTGGCTAGCTTAGGACACCTAACATGGAAGCATTTCGCTACACTCGCATTAACCACTGCTAAACATGTGTATGTGACAAATAACATTTGATTTGATGGACATTTCAATATTGTCAGCTGCTGTTAGCAAGCTAGCTAGCATCACTAAATTGGTAGCAAGATTGCTAGCCAGCTGAGAACCAACTATAGATGATTTATTGACATTCATCATTGCTACCAACACACAGAGAGTGAGTTAGCTATATCAACAATTCTATTTTTAGTAATAAAGTGTTTTCCAGACAAGGGTGTAATAGATGGCTACCAGATTGAGCTATTCTTATTTGCTAACATTAGCTAGCTTACTTTAGCTAAGGTTAGTCAAAGATAGAACAAACAAACATGTTGACTGCTGAAGGTAGCTACAAGTATAGCAGTGACTACCATGGCATAGGTAAAATTGTTTGACAGTGACTATCCAAAAGATGGCTAGCTATATGATTTAGCTGCTGGCTTTCAGAGTTCAATACAGGACTGTAATGTTAGCCAGCTAGCTAATTTACATAGTCCAGCTAGGCTAGCAAGCTAGATAACGTTAGGTTACATCTAATTGAGAATCTTCTGTTTTGTTTCAGAAAACATTTATGGATTCCTCATCCATTCAGCCTGAAAATCCCTCTGATAATATTTGGTCACCGTAAGCATCATTCTTGACAGCCAAATCTTCCCGATTCCACCAGTGAAATGAAAATGCACTCGCTATAGCTTCTGGTTTGAATAATTTTGATGAACAAACAAAAAACGTAATGTTGTTAATATAGTAAGGACTATACAGTGCATTCGGAAAGTATTCACACCCCTTCACTTTTTCCAAATTTTGTTACATTACAGCCATATTCTAAAATGGATTAAATCGTTTTCCCTCCTCATCAATCTACACACAATAACCCATAATACAAATTCAAAAACATAAATGTCACATTTACATAAGTATTCAGACCCTTTACTCAGTACTTTGTCGAAGCACCATTAGCAGTGATTACAGACTCGATTCTTCTTGGGTATGACGCTACAAGCTTGGCACACCTGCATTTGGGGAGTTTCTCCCATTCTTCTCTGCAGATTCTCTCAAGAGCTCTCAGGTTGGATGGGGAGCGTCACTGCACAACTATGCTGCCACCAACTTGCTTCACCATAGCGATGGTGCCAGGTTTCCTCCAGACATGACGGTTGGCATTCAGGCCAAAGAGTTCATCTTGGTTTCATCAGACCAGAAAATCTTGTTCTTCCGTCTGGCCACTCTACCATAAAGTCCTGATTGGTGGAGTGTCGCAGAGATGTTTGTCCTTCTGGAAGGTTCTCCCACCTCTACACAGGAACTCTGGAGCTCTGTCAGAGTGACCATCGGGTTCTTGGTCACCTCACTGACCAAGGCCCTTCATTCCTGATTACTCAGTTTGGCAAGGCGCCCAGCTCTAGGAAGAGTCTTGATGATTCCAAAACTACTTCCATTTAAGAATGATGGAGGCCAATGTGTTCTTGGGGACCTTAAATGCTACAGACATTTTTTGGTACCCTTCCACAGATATGTACCTTGACACAATGCTGTCTAGGAGTTCTACGGACAATTCCTTCGACCTCATGGCTTGGTTTTTGCTCAGGCATGCACTGTCAACTGTGGGACCTTATATAGACAGGTGTGTGTCTTTCCAAATCATGTCCAATCAATTGAATTTACCACAGGTGGATTCCAATCAAGTTGTAAAACATCTCAAGGATGATCGATGGAAACAGGATGCGCCTGAGCTCAATTTCGAGTCTCATAGCAAGGGGCCTGAATACTTATGTAAATAAGGTATTTCTGTTTATATATATATATATAGCATCTATATACACTGCTCAAAAAAATAAAGGGAACACTTAAACAACACAATGTAACTCCAAGTCAATCACACTTCTGTGTCGGCCGGCCGTCACAAGACGCGAGATTTCATCTGGAGAGAGAGGGGAGAAAGAGGTCAAAGCACAGGGTAGGACAGTGTGAGCAGAACCAGCGGTGTCGTTTGACTTAGCAAACGATGATCGGATGTCGTCGACCTTCTTTTCAAAATGGTTGACGAAGTCATCCGCAGAGAGGGAGGAGGGGGGGGAGGGGGAGGAGGATTCAGGAGGGAGGAGAAGGTGGCAAAGAGCTTCCTAGGGTTAGAGGCAGATGCTTGGAATTTAGAGTGGTAGAAAGTGGCTTTAGCAGCAGAGACAGAAGAGGAGAATGTAGAGAGGAGGGAGTGAAAGAATGCCAGGTCCGCAGGGAGGCGAGTTTTCCTCCATTTCCGCTCGGCTGCCCGGAGCCCTGTTCTACCACAGACCACTTCTCAGTTCCTATGCTTCCTGGCTGATGTTTTGGTCACTTTTGAATGCTGGCGGTGCTTTCACTCTAGTGGTAGCATGAGACGGAGTCTACAACCCACACAAGTGGCTCAGGTAGTGCAGCTCATCCAGGATGGCACATCAATACGAGCTGTGGCAAGAAGGTTTGCTGTGTCTGTCAGCGTAGTGTCCAGAGCATGGAGGCGCTACCAGGAGACAGGCCAGTACATCAGGAGACGTGGAGGAGGCCGTAGGAGGGCAACAACCCAGCAGCAGGACCGCTACCTCCGCCTTTGTGCAAGGAGGAGCAGGAGGAGCACTGCCAGAGCCCTGCAAAATGACCTCCAGCAGGCCACAAATGTGCATGTGTCTGCTTAAACGGTCAGAAACAGACTCCATGAGGGTGGTATGAGGGCCCGACGTCCACAGGTGGGGGTTGTGCTTACAGCCCAACACCGTGCAGGACGTTTGGCATTTGCCAGAGAACACCAAGATTGGCAAATTCTCCACTGGCGCCCAGTGCTCTTCACAGATGAAAGCAGGTTCACACTGAGCACGTGACAGACGTGACAGAGTCTGGAGACGCCGTGGAGAACGTTCTGCTGCCTGCAACATCCTCCAGCATGACCGGTTTGGCGGTGGGTCAGTCATGGTGTGGGGTGGCATTTCTTTGGGGGCCGCACAGCCCTCCATGTGCTCGCCAGAGGTAGCCTGACTGCCATTAGGTACCGAGATGAGATCCTCAGACCCCTTGTGAGACCATATGCTGGTGCGGTTGGCCCTGGGTTCCTCCTAATGCAAAACAATGCTAGACCTCATGTGGCTGGAGTGTGTCAGCAGTTCCTGCAAGAGGAAGGCATTGATGCTATGGACCGCCCGTTCCCCAGACCTGAATCCAATTGAGCACATCTGGGACATCATGTCTCGCTCCATTCACCAACGCCACGTTGCACCACAGACTGTCCAGGAGTTGGCGGATGCTTTAGTCCAGGTCTGGGAGGAGATCCCTCAGGAGACCATCCGCCACCTCATCAGGAGCATGCCCAGGCGGTTTAAGGAGGTCATACAGGCACGTGGAGGCCACACACACTACTGAGCCTCATTTTGACTTGTTTTAAGGACATTACATCAAAGTTTGATCAGCCTGTAGTGTGGTTTTCCACTTTAATTTGGAGTGTGACTCCAAATCCAAACCTCCATGGGTTGATAAATTTGATTTCCATTGATAATTTTTGTGTGATTTTGTTGTCAGCACATTCAACTATGTAAAGAAAAAAGTATTTAATAAGAATATTTAATTCATTCAGATCTAGGATGTGTTATTATAGTGTTCCCTTTATTTTTTTGAGCAGTGTATATATATATATATAAGCAAAAATGTCTAAAAACCGGTTATTGCTTTGTCATTATGGGGTATTGTGTGTAGATTGATGAGGGAAAAAACTATTTAATCAATTTTAGAATAAGGCTAAAACGTAACAAAATGTGGAAAAAGTCAAGGGGTCTGAATACTTTCCAAATGCACTGTATGCTGTGGCAGAACCAGGGTGAAATTTCCCTCTAACATATCCAGGGAATGTATGATCAATATATTGATATGCGACCTGTCAAAATATGACTTAGAATTATCCAATTTATTTTGGACTCTTCAGAGAATCTTCCAACATGTTAATTCATATTGGCGAGGAGGTTATTTATTCACCACCCGGGGAAGAGGGAACTCAAAGCACAAAGATAGATTGCTAACTCTAAATTGACATTTATCAGTACATGTAGACTAATTGTCACGCCTGCTCCCGCTCCCCCTCTCTGGCGCTCAAGGGCACCAGGCTGCCCTTCATTATACACACCTGTCACCATCATTATGTGCAGCTGCGCAATGTTGGACTCACTTGGACTCCATTACTTTGTAGATTACCCCCTCTATATCTGTCTGCTCCTCAGTTCATTCTCTGTGTCAGCATTGATGTCGTAATTTTCCCCTGTCCAGACGCTGTTCTTGTTCTGTTTCATGTCCGTTGTTAATTTAATGTTCTCCCTGTACCTGCTTCTCGTCACCAGCGTCGATCCTCACACTAATGTCCTACAAAAACTTTCCAGCGCTAGGCCTTGACTACTTGATATAGGCCTATTCACTGCAAATTGCACTGCTCCACTCCGCCGAGACATTAAAATCATATTACAGCCTTCGCTGGATTTGAAGTGGTGCCATGAACTCAATATTAAAGAGGCAATAAGTAACTTTTTGGGCGACCCAACCAAATGCACATAGAATTGTGAGTTATAGATCTGTCATTCTCACTGAAAGCAAGTCTAACATTCTCTTCTTCCCGTATTTCTATGCTTCCCGAATTTAATTGTAGTTTTTGTGTCTTTTACTTTCGGTTTTGTACACCAGTTTCAAACTGCTGAAAATACAGTACAATATTTTTGGTTGTTGAAAATATGTTTTACAGCGGTTTAGATGGTACAATGATTCTCTACATTGCTTGTTTTGTCAGATAAACTGGAATTAAGCAAACTTTTACAATTTTAGAAACTAGGAAATGGCAGATCGATTTGAAAAAAAGGTGAGAAATAAATTGTATACTCACAGAAAGCTGTAACTGTCAGCTCTGTGACTAGAACAACAGTAGTTGTTTTGAAAACTGTATTTTTCACGAAATTGCATTTTGACCAATGGTCATACGCTTGTGCTTCTCAGAATGCATCTCTCATTCCTCCATGGGCACAGTGGGGAGAGGAGGTGAGACTGGCTTGCTCACATGGCAGCTGACAGCGAAACAGGGACAAGCACTTTCATAGCAGGAATAAACATAATGCATAGGGTATTACTGTTGACCAAATAATGGTTTTAGAACAATCTACAGAAATTTTGTACATCAAAAATTTACAGATTTGGTACATAGAGGGAAATGGGGGAGGGTCATGCTTTTTCAATTTTAGTCAAGGGGAGGGTTTAGTATTTATTTTAAAATCTAATCCAGGGGAAGGTCACGTAATTTGTAATTGATGACATTTCAATATTTCTCACTGTTATAGAACTAGTTATTCGGCTATATATTGATGTGTGCCTGATGCCGGCCCTTATCGCTGATTCTCTGTTGGTTGCGCAATATCAAGTGTGCCTTTAGGCTATTAATGACTCATACCCTATAGGTTATAGACTATGAAGTGCATGCTCAGAGAAGTACAGAGCAAAGTTATAATTCTAAGACAGCTGCTGGGATGGTGTAAATATAACTAGGCTACATTACACACTGCAATGGATATTCCAACCCTGAGCCCCAGCCTGCTCTGCTCTTGCTGATCAAAACCATTTGTATGCTGCCTAACCAATGCTGTGCTGTGTAGGCCTACAGTGGCAGTTTAGGAGGAGAGTCAAAGAATTCTTCAGAAAATAATTTTGTAAAAGAAAAAGTACATTTCTTGCACACGGACATGCCTTTAGCCTATGTTCTGTTCACTTTGAGAAGGAGAGGAGGACCGGAGGAGAACGTTGATATCTTGAATAAAAACAATATGTTTCTTGTCCATGATGTATTTATCAGAGTTATTGACCTCACAATAAGCCAGATTTGAGTAACTTACATTGTGGTGCTAAAACTTGAAGCAGCAGTTGCGGCACAATCAATCAGAAATGGACAGCTCATGGTGCTGAAAGTAGGCAATTTCAAGTAGGTATAATTCATTTCAATCGTCTTCATTTTAATTAGACTTTACTAACAACAAGAGGGTTTGTGTTAGAGCCTATTTCTTCCTATTTAAGAAATAACAGGTAGGCCTACCTGACAGATGAAATGAGTCTATAGGCTGCTATATACATAGATTTGTCGGCCAATTCCTCCACCCACCATGCACTCTTTAAATAGTCAACCTCTGTGTCAGTGAAGGGCTGTTAAATTAAAACAAGGACTCGAATTGAGGGGGTATGAGAGGGTATGCCATAGGCTTACCTTTTATTAAAGGCCTACACATTGTTAATTTAGGATTTTGAAGAAAATTAAACAAATCCAATTATATAAAGTGATCAATAACAGCGCTTTGGTCCCCAATGCTTTATGCTACAAACAATCTGTAAAATTCCCGGGAAAGACATGACTCAATGCATATGGGGATATCATTGTTTCGTTTCTTTGACATTCAGAGGCTGATCTACAAATTTCTATAGCCGCAGAGACAAAAAAAGGACTTTGCTTGGGAAGTGATCTAATTCTGTCACTATCAATTGATTAAAATATTCACTTTCTGTACAATAGATGTTTAAACCCAGACACTTGTGACCTTCTCTCGTTGGGTTAAGCCACGGAAGAAGAGTAGCCAGCAGTTAAAGCTTACATTTTTCTGCGTGGGGTGGGAAGGTACAGTAGGCATAAGTACCATGCCTAATGTTGTCTCAGATTTAATAATTTGCAAACAGGGACAGCTTCGTTGCAAACAAGTCACAATGATCTGGCATTGGAAAAACATGATAAGATGAACATTATCTCTCTGTCCATTCTTAGCCTGTAGTTTTGGGTAATTTGTTTGATATTAAAAAAAAGATTACGCTAATATGTAAAATGACGTAGAATTGTATGAAATGTTTATAAAAGGTTATTTTTTCTCAGACCTGCAAATACGATGAGAGATTCATGCAATATTTTTACGATAAAGGAGATCTTTCCACCCCACTCTTGTCTATGGTGGTCTGTGAACCCACAACCTTCTGGCCCACAGCCCTGTGCGTGATAAAAATTCCTGCATTGCCATGTAATGCTTACAGGATGAAGAGCAGTTTCTAAAATGGCATATCTAAGGCTCTGGTCTGTCCAAGAAGTGAGAGTAAACAGTAAGGATGTTCTCTGCTATCCACTTCATGTTTTAATTATCCAAGAAGTGAGAGTAAACAGTAAGGATGTTCTCTGCTATCCACTTCATGTTTTAATTATCCAAGAAGTGAGAGTAAACAGTAAGGATGTTCTCTGCTATCCACTTTATGTTTAAATTATTATTTTGGGTATAGGGGAGGACTTCTCTTCCCCAGAGCTAAACAACCATTGCGCATGTCTTTCTTCATGCACAAATGTGTAGGCACACTTTGGATGACAGGATCAACATGTAGCCACACCTGTCTGTTGTGACTACGGATGCAGACAATATTTGAAGCAATATCCTTATTCTAAATGTGTGTCACACCCTGATCTGTTTCACCTGTCTTTGTGATTGTTTCCACCCCCTCCAGGTGTCGCCCATCTTCCTCATTATCCCCTGTGTATTTATACCTGTGTTCTCTGTTTGTCTTCTGCCAGTTTGTTTTGTTCATAAAATCTACCAGCTCCTGCCTGTTTTCCTGTTCCTGTTTTCTAGTCTTTTCCGGTTTTGACCGTTCTGCCTGACCTAAGCCTGCCTGTCGTTTTTGTACCTTACCCCACCTAACTGGATTTTTTATCCCTGCCTGTCCTGATCCTGAGACTGCCTGCCGTTCTGGTCCCTTTATGCCCTCACTGGATTATTGACCCCTGCCTGCCTTGACCTGTCGTTTGCCTGCCCCCTCAACTCTGTCTGCATTTGGGTCATACCTCAAATGTGATAGTACGAACTGGCCATCACTGACCCAGCGGCTTCGGACCAACTCCACAACGCCATCTCCTCCCAAGGAGCCACCATTGATAGGCACAAGGAGTTGCTTCGAGGGTTATGGAAGGGTTCCAGACCTTGGCCTGAATGCCATGACCATGCATTGAACACTTTCCTGGAGCAATTCCGCGGCTTGTCTGTCAGGCAGCCTACCACGACGCTAACCTTCCAGCCCCTCAGTAACTCGGCTATTAGCAGCACCGCCTCCCAGGTCACCTTAATGTCCCGAGAACCCCGCTCACCTCTTCCGGAGCGTTACGATGGAGATTCCGGAACATGCCGGGATTTTCTCTCCATGTGCTCCCTCATTTTGGAGCTGCAACTTTCTTCATTCCCCTCAGACCGCTCGAGGATAGCGTACATTATTACGCTGATGTCCGGGAGGGCACTCGCCTGGGCCACGGCGGTGTGGGAGCAACAATCTGCCGTCTGGAGGTGTTTGTGGAGGAAGTTCGGAAGGTGTTTGATTCTCCGTTGTCTGGGCGAGAGGCTACTCGCAAACAGCTCCAGCTATGCAAAAACTCCCGTAGTGTGGCAGACTACACGGTGGATTTCCGCACGTTTGCAGCTGAGAGTGCTTGGAACCCGGAAGCGCTGTTCGACACGTTCCTACACGGAGTATCGGAGGAAGTTAAGGACGAGCTTGCAGCCCGGGAACTACCGATGGATCTCGACTCGCACATTGCCTTGACCATTCGGATCGATGGACAACTTCGGGAAGGAAGGAGAGGAGAGTCGATTCCAATTCACCTCCGGGGTATCCCGGATGTTCCCGATGGCTCCGTTGCTGAGAGAACCTGAGGCAACCTGAGTTCCCACGAGAGCCTCCGAAGACTGACGATTCACCTCTTCCTGAGCCCATGCAACTAGGCAGAGCTAGACTGTCTCCTGCTGAACGGCTATACAGGCTTCACACTAAGAGTTGCCTGTATTGCGGGACTACTGGTAATTTCGTCTCCACCTGTCCACTAAAAGAGCAGGCTCACCGGTAGTAATGAGTACTCTGGTGAGTCATACGAAGAACTTTTCCTCTCCTCTTACTCGCATTCCTTTTCGTGCCATGTTGCTGTTGGGGAACCGGTCAACATTTCTCTGGGTGCTCATTGACTCTGGGGCTGATGAGAGCTTTATGGACACTACCCTGGCATCCAAGCTGGATATCCCCACTCAGTCCCTCTCCATTCCCATGGATGTTAGAGCACTGGTCGGGCGCTCTATTGGCTGGGTCACCCACAATACCACCCCCATCAACCTACGCGTGTCAGGGAACCACAGCGAGACGATCCAGTTCCTGCTCATTAAGTCTCCTCAGGTTCCCGTGGTGTTGGGTTCTCCTGGCTCCAGCGACACAATCCCCTCATTGACTGGTCTGCCGGTGCCATCATTGGCTGGAGCCCATTCTGCCACGCCCACTTCCTGAAGTCAGCACAGCCTGTTCCGAGACGTCTTCCTGAGGTACCAGGACCTCCGGGAGGTGTTCAGTAAGGCCCGGGCCACTTCGCTGCTCCCTCGCTGACCCTATGACTGCGGGATTGATCTTCTACCAGGCATCACTGCCACAGGGACGACTGTACTCTCTGTCGGGTTAATCCGTCCTTCTGCCTCCCCCACCGCTGCAGGGTTTTTCTTTGTGGAGAAGAAGGACAGAACCCTGCGTCCGTGCATCGACTACTGAGGTCTAACGGCATCACGATGAAGAAATGCTATCTGCTACCTCTCATCTCCTCGGCCTTCGAGCCGCTCCAGGGGGCCAACGTGTTTTCCAAGCTGGATCTACGGAACACCTACCACCTGTGCGGATACGAGAAGGGGATGACTGGAAGACGCCCTTCAACAAAGCCAGCGGCCACCACGAGTACCTGGTCATGCCCTTTGACCTTACCAACGGCCCTGCTGATTTCCAGGCTCTGGTTAATGATGTTCTCCGTGACATGTTGAACCGGTTCATCTTCATCGATGACATCCTCGTCTTCTCCCGCTCTACCCAAGAACACGTGCTCCACGTCTGACAGTTTCTCCAATGCCTTCTGGAAAACAAGCTTTTTGTAAAAGCTGAGAAGTGCGAATTCCATCTCTCCAACATCCTCTTTCTGGGTTACATCATTGCTGCAGGGAGCATACAGATGGATCCCGGGAAGGTGAGAGCGGTGATGGATTGGCCCCAGCCCACGTCCAGAGTCCAGCTGCAGTGGTTCCAGCTTTGCCAACTTTTATTTCCGCTTTATCCGGGGCTACAGCACCCTGGCTTCCCCCGTCTGCACTCACCTCTTCAAAGGTTCTGTTCACGTGGTGGTTCATCCTGACCCGTCTCACCAGTTCGTGGTGGAGGCCAATGCTTCTGATGTTGGAGTGGGGGCTGTCTTCTACCAGCGGTCTGCCCTGGACCTCAAGTTGCATCCCTGCGCTTTTCTCTGACCGCCTCAAAGCCATAGAGAGGAACTACAATGTGGGGAATCGTGAGCTGCTTGCGGTGAAGATGGTGTTGAAGGAGTGAAGGCACTGGCTGGAGGGGGAGGGAACTTCCATTCATCATTTGTACCGACCACAAGAACCTGGAATATCTCCGCACCGCCAAGCGCCTCAATTCCAGGCAGGCTAGACGGGCCCTACTGTTCACCCGGTTCAACTTCTCTCTCTCATACCGGCCGGGATCCAAAAACGTCAAGCCAGATGTGCTGTCACACTGCTATAGCCCCACGACTACTACCCCAGAACCTGGGACCATCCTTCCCACCTCATGCCACTCCAGTACCGCGGAGCAGGCCGCGTCAGGCACGAACATCCGGTTATCTGGACCCCCCCCCGAAGATTGGCTGGGAACGCTGCGCCTCCCAAACCTCTGCCTGTCCCTCACCATCCCTGGTTTCACATTTCCCTGAACTTTGTCACGGGTCTTCCTCCGTCTTATAGCAACCCTGCCAACCTAACTGTGGATTATTTTCCAAATCCATCCACTTCATTCCTCTCCCCAAGCTACCCTCTGCCAAGGAGACGGCCCAGCTCATGGTGTAGCACGTCTTCCGGATCTATGGACTGCCCGTGGACATGGTCTCTGACCGGGGTCCTCAGTTCTTGTCCTGGTTCTGGTTTGTCTTCAAATATCAATATGTTTTG
>NC_092108.1:30174549-30239549 GCF_045679555.1 Salvelinus alpinus
GCATTCTAGCTTGTCAAATCGTCAGCTGCAAAATGAATTGGCATATCTATTCAGCTTACTGTGAGATGTCATGCAACACAGTTTCATATTCCTCGATAAGGCGCAATAAAGCAATTGTCAGAGTGACACGGAGAGAGGCTTTTCACTGCTCAGATTCTGTTTTCTTGTCGCTGTGGAGGCATGGCCGGCACAAGCCCCTCGTAGGCTGAGGCTGGGGCTTGCTTTACCAGTCTGACGGCTAGGGGCCCGTTTGTTGGAACTGGTTGGTGTGGGAGTCTTATGATGACTGAACTGAACAGTGTCTTCTGTCCGTTGCGTGTGATGAAGTTTTGAAGTATTGTGCTGTCTGGTGGAACAGTTTGATTTCTGTCACTGACTGGGTTTGTTTAAACAGTGTGCAGTGAAGGCTGAGGCCGGAGTGGAAGAGTAAGTAGAGGAGTGTGAAAGAGGAGTGAAATGGACACAGCTGTCTCTCTAACCTGTGGAGAGGGAACGGAGAGGATGAGGGAGCGGGTCCGTCGCCATGACTACCATGACCTTGTGTGTACAACAAATAGCAAACAATTCTAGCGGTGACACTCCTGCACAAAAATAGTAAACCGAAAGTTACTTCTACTGTCAGGTTATTACATGTAATGAACAGTCTTTAATATGAGCTTATAAATATGTCATAATATTTTCTGAGAAAGATAAGTGGAAAAAAATCAGTTTTTTAACGTATTTTCAATCATTTATTTTATAAAACATTGTAAATGTATTGCTCAGATATCGACTGGAGATATACAAGACCATTGTTTTCTCCATCCCTCTTTTACTGTTTTATTTTGGAGACTCTCGTTCCCCCTGTCTGTCCCTGTCCCCTCTCTTCCTCGTTGCCCCTGTCTCTGTTCTCTTTGGCTGCCCCATTAGTTTAGTGACCAGTGGACTGTGACAGGCCCAAATAATGCTGCTCACATCTGAATGGGGGGAGCTTTTCCATTAGCACCTCTAATGTTCTGACAACCTTGCACAGCCTACAGTCACATTCATACACTGAGAGCACAGAATGCTGGCCCCCACTATCACATACTGGAGAAGAGAGGAGAGGAGAGGGGGCCACATGTGGGATCTGGGGGAGGGGGGCACCTGTATAATCAGCACTAGCCATGCACTGTCACGACTGTCCTGCAACACCACACCACATCACCAGATCACACCACCACACCACCACCACACCACATCACCAGACCACACCACCACTGCCATCACACCACCACACCATCAAACCACCACACCACCACACCACCACCACACCAACACACCACCACCCCACCACCACCACACACCACCACACCAACACACCACTACCACACCACCACCAGACCACCACACAACCACCGCACCACCACACCACACCACCACCATACCACACCACTACACCACCACACCACCACCACCACACCACCACACCACCACACCACCACACCAACACACCACCACACCACCAAATCACCAAATCAAATCAAATGTATTTATATAGCCCTTCTTACATCAGCTGATATCTCAAAGTGCTGTACAGAAACCCAGCCTAAAACCCCAAACAGCAAGCAATGCAGGTGTAGAAGCACGGTGGCTAGGAAAAACTCCCTAGAAAGGCCAGAACCTAGGAAGAAACCTAGAGAGGAACCAGGCTATGAGGGGTGGCCAGTCCTCTTCTGGCTGTGCCGGGTGGAGATTATAACAGAACATGGCCAAGATGTTCAAATGTTCATAAATTACCAGCATGGTCAAATAATAATAATCACAGTAGTTGTCGACACCACCACACCACCACCACACCACCACCACCACACCACCACCACCACCACACCACCACCACACCACCACCCAAATATGGTTATAATGGATTCATTGTTATTCTCATGAATTTCTGTAGCTTTAAAAAAAAGAAAGTATCAGGGCACAATTAAAATAGGGAACATTGGGTGAAATGATTGCCAGGTGCATCTCGTCAATATTTTTTTGAAAGAAGGTATCGTTGCCTTTGAAACCAGATGAAATAAAGGCGTTGTTTGCTGTGATCAGAGGCCACGCATTCACAGGTTCTGTTTAGTCTTATGGCATCCCTTTCATTTGACATGGAGGTGCTTGTTAGGAGAGATCACAGCGGTCGATTCCGTTCCCAGGATGTCAACATCGTTCAAACAAGGTGCTTGAGATCTTTGGCTCAGGGGGAAAGTCTCAGGCAGGGAGAGATGTTCATGGACAAGGTGACTGATATTCAGTGCATAAAGTAACTTTTTGCTGCTGATGCTGAGGTATAGCCTCTTTAATGAAATGGGCAGTCACTTCCACAGATAGTGCTTTTATCATGATGGAAGGCAGGTCGGGGATAAATTACAATGACACCTTAAGTTCCTGGGCAGCCCAATTCCTCAAAATAATTATTATGCTCCAGTTACTTAAAAAGCACAATGCTATTGGTTGCGATAAGTATTAGTCGGAATGGAAAGACGTATGGCTTCTTAAGTTAGAGAATCATCCAATAGATCTACAAGAGCCAAACCGAGCCACAGGAAGACAAGGCAGAAGGTAAAATATCACAGTACAAACCTGCAGAAGTCATGTAGGATATAGCGAAGAGAGTGATAAAGGGAAGGGAGAGATGTAGGGAACAGAGGGATATAGGGAAGATAGAGATGTAGGGAACAGAGGGACGTAGGGAAGAGAGAGATATAGGGAAGAGAGGGATATAGGGAAGAGATGATACAGGAAAGATAAGTCATGTAGGAGGTAGGGAAGAGAGGGATATAGGGAAGATAGAGATATAGGGAAGAGAGGGATGTAGGGAAGAGAGGGATATTGGTTGTGGGCAGTGAACACACATCATCCAGATGTCCACTAGGACCTCCTGCTGATTCTCTTGGTCTCAATCTATAAGTTTCCTCTGGTCTAAATCTATAAGTTTCCTCTGGTCTAAATCTATAAGTTTCCTCTGGTCTAAATCTATACATTTCCTGTTCTAAATCTATACGTTTCCTGTTCTAAATCTATACGTTTCCTGTTCTAAATCTATACGTTTCCTTTTCTAAATCTATACGTTTCCTTTTCTAAATCTATACGTTTCCTGTTCTAAATCTATACGTTTCCTGTTCTAAATCTATACGTTTCCTGTTCTAAATCTATAAATTTCCTGTTCTAAATCTATACGTTTCCTTTTCTAAATCTATACGTTTCCTGTTCTAAATCTATACGTTTCCTGTTCTAAATCTATACGTTTCCTGTTCTAAATCTATACGTTTCCTTTTCTAAATCTATACGTTTCCTACTGCTATTAGCCCTCTGGACCATGATGTTTAGCCTGGTATGTTTCCTTCTGTAGGGTATTTGTGACTGAATGAAACACACCCACTGCTCTAATAAGTGTTTTTCAATTAGACCTGTCACAGGATAATACTATAATGAGATATAGAGGGATATTAGAGCTATGCTAATCGTGTTGCTTTATTTTTGTTTCAAGAGAGGAGGCTGAGGCAATGACATATTTTTGGTGAGTCTGAGTTGATTGCTAATTGTTCTCCAATAATCACATTTGCTCTCATAGTACAATGTTGGGATTTGCTTGTATTGTAACTTTTTATTTGATTTATGAAAGGCCTGCGTTGACATACAAGTCTCAGCGCAATTTCCGCAATTAATTATCACAAGTGTAAAACAAGCGCATGTGGGATTTTCATTGGATTAAAGACATAAAAAAAACAGGTTGAGAATTCTTCTGTAACAACCAGTAGGTTTTCAGGGAATGTGAGAATTGTCTTCCTGTGTTGGAGTGCTCTTGCTTCTGCCTCTGCCTTAGTGGAGCTGCTTTACGGAGATGACACTTAGAGTAATAGAGCTGGCTTGATTGGGTTGTGGCATTGTCAGGCCTGTCAACGTCTGCAGCACGGCACGTCACTGCATGACCGTGTGCTTAAAAGGCCAGAGTATTCAACCATCAAGTCCTCCTGCAGGAATTTGTCAAGTGGCTCAACATCTGAACAACTTGACTATGAAGACTACACTGTTTAACTGCCATTTATAAATAATGCATGTTTATATCATCTAAACAGTTTCATACCAATACACTTTTGCCAAGCAGTTATATCTGTCATTTTTATTTACCAAATCTACTAATAATAATAATAATAATTTGTGGTAATCAAACATGTATCAAAAGTTTTTCATTTTTCAAAACTGATCATCTAATTTAATTTTGTTTTGCATTCTTCTCCTGATAACAAGCCTAAGTGAGCTGAGGGTATATTTAGTCAATGTTTCCCCATTTCTAATGAAAATATTATCACTGGCATTATGTACATAGTAGATATTATGCAACATTCAAATTGTCACTAAATCTCCAACTAGAGCTAATCCCAAAAATATTTTGTGTCATTTTGTCAAAATGACATATTGTCGCTATGTAAATGCTTCAAGACATCATGTGACCGCTAACTTCTACACTGTAATGTCTGAACTCTCATGGTGATGACTTATGAGTACTATACTTCAAAAGGTTGGAGATTAGTCAGGAGAAAGAAATGGAAGAAAGAACTGAGATATATTGAGAAATCGGGAGAGAAAGAGAGCAAGAGAGAGGAGAGAGATAGATTGGAGAGAGAAAGAGAGAGAGAGAGACTTGAAGTAAGTGAAAGAGAGAGACACTGGATGAAGGTACAAATCACGAGATAGAAAGGAAGTAGGTACCTCTAAGAGTTAGGGGAAGGAGTATTTCCTCTCCTCACTTTACCCTTGGTGCCGGTGCTGGGGCGGGACGAGGGACGGGTGCCAGGTGGGTGGGTGTTACGATGGAGGGGGGGGGGGGGGGTATTGCATGGCCCAGTGGGCCGCCACCCAGCACCACTCACTTTGCCCTGCTCCCCATTCATCAAGCCAGCACAGGCCACTGGCCAAGCACGTCTCCCTATCATTACCCCTTTCACAATGCGATCCATGCTGCTAACCCTGCCTTCATCTGCAGGATTAATAATATCTCTTTCAACCTTCACACTGTGATAAATAGGCTCCAGGAGAACAAAAGGAAAGAAGGAGAGGGACAGAAATAGAGAGAAAAGGAACTGAGGAAAAGTGTGAGAATTTAAGAAAGAGAGAATCAAAGATGGAAGTTCCGATCTGGAATCAGCCTTTTGGAGTCAGATTGTCGTCAAGTTAACACAAGGACCATGCTGGACTGATTGGTTGCCTATGTTGGAATAGGGAGGTGTATCTGTGGAAATCATTTACACTCAGCTAAAGCAGTCATAATTATCGAAGCAGTTTGTATCAAATCTGGCATCTGATTAATATTCACACTTTGAATGTGAATTTTATTTTAATAGTTTGTAACATGCAGCTTTCCTTTGAGAAGAAAATAAATGGAACAATCCAATACATTATTAGTTCACTTTTCCACCATGGTTAGAGGGTATTGCATGTGTTTTGTGTGCTCAATTTGGCCACAGTGGGCAGTGCTCTGGTATTACTATAGGTAATCACAGCTTCCTGGTTCTCTGTCCTCTCTCCCCTCTTCAAGGCTATTAGATAGAAATACCCAATGACTGCTCCTTACAGCAGCTCTAACCACAATGGCTGATGATAGTAATTTGTTACTGGAAAAATTAACACCAGGCTTTAAACAACGGGCTACCAACCTAACCCCCCAAAAAATGAAATTATTATGCAAATTCCCAGAATCACAATGTATGAGTTTGATGTTTAGCTTTAATTAAAAACTGTCTCTCTGCAGCCTGTCTTGATCTGGAGTCTTATGGTGTTAACGTGATTTATTAGGCAAGCTAAGAATTATGGGTATGTTTTTTTTCTTATTATTATTCTGCTTCTGCTATCTGTTATATTACATTTTACCAATTTTAACTGCAATTGTTTTGAATGTTTATTTCTTTATTTAATCTCTGACATCCTTTTATTACATTGGTAAATATATTTATGGAATGTAACCACTGCAGTTCTGTCTTCCTGTTTTGCAACTTAAAGTCATCAAATA
Organism: Salvelinus alpinus; assembly: GCF_045679555.1. Classification (NCBI taxonomy): domain Eukaryota; kingdom Metazoa; phylum Chordata; class Actinopteri; order Salmoniformes; family Salmonidae; genus Salvelinus; species Salvelinus alpinus. Next base: position 30,180,569 of record NC_092108.1, read on the forward strand.
GAAATTAAATAAAACAAATGTTATTTCTTAAATGTATGCTAGTGCTCAAAGTCTGCACCTTTAAATGTATGTCATTGTTCCAATTGGCTTAGACCTGTGATCAATGAGGAACCACCTTTCCTCTCAGAGACCTTCAAGTTGAACCCTGGGCCTCGTACCAATCGCCTGTTGATCTTAATCCTTGTGGATTTATTGATGAGAGATGTCCTGTCTTGACAAGTCCTCTCAGGCTCTTTGTGTACAATAAGGCGGATTCTCTCTTCTCTGACACAAGGCCTAACTAGGAGAGGAATCAGAAATGGTGTGTAAGGTGTATGGAGAGAAGGAGGATGAGGAGGGGAAGAGGGGGAAGGTGTGGCAGGGAACAAAAGGACATCCGCCACTAATGAAAGTTTTTGCTAAAGAGCATCACGGAGCTCCTTTGGCCTGCCTCGCTCTCAATTTCCTCCATCGCTTTCTTCTCTTCCTGGCTTGATTTAAGAGTTACTCTTCTAGCTGTGACAATAGGGTATTTCTATCACACAGATTATAACTCAGCGTGATTATTCAACTCCAATAGCTCTGCTGGCCCCAACTGCATCTAGCCCAAACTAATATCCTTCATGCATACATTATCCATCTTGCTTATTATCCTGAATCATTTCAGAATTAAATTCCAGGCCTCCAATATGGGTACAGCGGAGTCGACTGCTTTATAGTCAAAGGTTAAGATAGCAATCAAAGTAACCCTAGTAATGTAGCCAGACACTTTAATATTCACAAAGCTGATAATGGGACGAGGACATCATATTTTCTGCCTTTGCCCTGATTACCCCAAAGGCAACACATGCTACACTGTGACAGCAGCACAAGGAGAAACTGGGGAAGAGGAGATAGATATTGGAGGCATGGGAGAGAGAGAGAGAGAGAGAGAGAGAGAGAGAGAGAGAGAGAGAGAGAGAGAGAGAGAGAGAGAGAGAGAGAGAGAGAGAGAGAGAGAGAGAGAGAGAGAGAGAGAGAGAGAGAGAGAGAGAGAGAGAGAGAGAGAGAGAGAGAGAGAGAGAGAGAGAGAGAGAGAGAGAGAGAGAGAGAGAGAGAGAGAGAGAGAGAGAGAGAGAGAGAGCGAGAGAGAGAGAGAGAGAGAGAGAGAGAGAGAGAGAGAGAGAGAGAGAGAGAGAGAGAAAGAGAAAGAGAGAGAGAGAGAGAGAGAGAGAGAGAGAGAGAGAGAGAGAGAGAGAGAGAGAGAGAGAGAGAGATATAGAGAGAGAGCGTTAGAGAAAGAGAGAGAGGGGGGAGAGAAAGAGAGAGAGGGGGGGGAGAGAAAGAGAGAGAGAGATAGGATATCATGATAGATAGATATTGAATATGGGGGTCAAGCGAGTGGTATTGATAGATCAAAGGTGAGATACAATATGTTATGTGTTCTATAGTGTAGTCGTTTATCAAATCATGGATGTAAAATACATATATAATGCTATTTCTGTTTAATTTCTGTGATTTACACTAATTTCACTTCGAAACTGGACCTTATTCCCACTAGCCAACAAGCCGGATCTTCCAGATAATCCAAATATGGTAACACATGACTACTAGCTATTCTTGGTTTACTTTGGAACTAAGACACAACAGAGCCTGAAAAATTATTTATGCTGCAAAGTGTTGGTGTTGCATGCATACATCCAAGCTGTTATGCATCAAACTATCAGAGGACCTCATCAGCATTCAGATTGGCACCGCAGGCAGAGGGGAACTTTATGAAGACACGGTCCCATCTATGACCTTTTCAATCCAACATGGACACTTACTAAATCCATCGTATGAATTGGCTTGATGTGTAATTCTGATCTGGTCAACCCTAGTTGAGATCCCCCAAGGACACTTACATGTAGAGTCACTTTGTAAAATTATCAAGTTGTGTTCTGTTTGTGTCAAGGAACTGTGCTAGTGGTTATTTGAATACAAACAGAACAGGTCATCTTAAAGTGTTTGCTTTAATGCATGGCTTTCATTTAGGTTTGTATGGCTTGAGAAAAACATCTGATTGTTGAATATGATGAATGAATTATACTTTTTGCATTATATACAAATGACTAGCTATCTTCAATTTCTAAACACCATTTTTCAGTCCAGCAATCCAATCATACTGTGTTTTCTTTGTATTGTAAATGACATAATACAAACATTGATACACTCTGGATATGACCATTATTACATAAAAAAATGAACCAAAACACACACACACACACACACACACACACACACACACACACACACACACACACACACACACACACACACACACACACACACACACACACACACACACACACACACACACACACACACACACACACACACACACACACACACACACACAAACTCCCGGCAGGTAGCCTAGTGGTTAGAGCGTTGGGCCAGTAACCGAAAGGTGACAAGGTAAAAAGCCAGAGCTGACAAGGTAAAAATCAGTCGTTCGGCCTATAAGCAAGGCAGTTAACCCACTGTTCCCCGGGCGCCGAAGACGTGGGTGTCTATTAAGGCAGCCCACTGCACCTCTCTGATTCAGAGGGGTTGGGTTAAATGCAGAAGACACATTTCAGTTGAATGCATTCAGTTGTACAACTAACTAGGTATCCGGCTTTCCCTTTCCCCCAGTCCCGCTGTGCTCCAGTGTGTCCCAATGCCGGCTGCTGCTCTGTCATGCGTCTAAACACATTGCTTCTTAATTACTCACACCATTAGCTTATTGCTTTTATATATTTGTTGCCTATTAGCTCCAATCCCAGTTAAAGTCCACCCAGCGGAGAGCTTAATTACTACAATCAGTGGATACACTCAGGGCCCTGGCCGGAGCCAGGGAGCTAGATGATAATAGCCCAACACGCACATTGATGTGACACCACACTGTTATGATGATGCTAGGATGCCATACATTGTCCTGGGAATATTATGGGGTTTGTTATACAGTTTTTTACAATCCCTTTGGCACTAATTTCAGAACCTTGTGGTCATTTTTCAAAACTCTAGACACAAAACTCATAACGGCCATCACTTGTAACACAGGCTGTCCAATGTTCGAAACATTGCATTGTGCATTCATATCTTTAAAGAAACCTTGCAGTTCCAGAATCATTGGTTCATATAACTAATTTATCATGAAATAGCATAGGAACATTCATTTAGATCACCCACACACAAGATACCGATAGTTTCACTGTGTAGTTGTTCATTCAATCATTAGATATTGTAGTACAAAATATGTGATACATGTTTCAATATGCTACTACACGTAAATACATCACTGTAAAATGACTAATAGAGAGAATACTACAGACACAGTGGAATCATTGAACAAAATCTGAAATTTATTGATGAAATACAATAAAATCACTCATTGGTTTCTTTGAATCAAAGCAAAAATAATTAGCTACAAAAAAGATAAAAACTACAGTAAAACATCAACTGCGGTGTTCCTCACCTGCCTTACTGTAAAAAGCAAAACAAAGGATTGATTACTGTACTTCTATATTTCCATCAACCCTATCTGGTGGATGAGAACTCTTGTGGATTTGGCCATAGGTTTTCATCCACATCACAATGGATGTTTTCATTAGCCAAACATCGTGGGAAGAATCTTCGGGCATGGCGTATCCAGGCCTGACACTGGTCTGCAGTGATGTCATTGCATGCGTTATCCATGGCCTGGAGAATTGTTGCTTGTTCGTGAGGGCGCCTATCATATACCTTCCACCTCCATGTGGAGAAAAATTATTCATTTGGGTTTTAGGAAAGGAGAGTATGGGGGTAAGTACAGGGTGGTAAATTGTGGATGGGCCTGAAACCATGCTTGCACCATTTGAGCATGGTGGAACCTGACATTATCCCACACAATGACATAGGACATGCCATCAGCTCTACAGACCTGATTTAGCCCATCAAGGAAGGTTACATACGAACAGCGAATCATGTGGCTGTCTGCAACTCAATATATAGAGTATATAGAGTAGAGAGCTTTAGTTGTTGTTCGACCAAACATTAAAACGGGCAAGATGCATAATCTAAGCAACTTTGACCGTGGTATGATTGTTGATGCCACACATGGTGATTCCAGCATCTCAGAAACAGCTGCCTTCCTGAGATTTTTATGCACTACAGTCTCTAGAGTTTACAGAGAATGGTGCGATAAACAAAACACATTCAGTGAGCGGCAGTTCTGTGGGCAAAAACACCTTGTTAATGAGAGAGGTCAGAGGAGAATGTCCAGACTCATTCAAGCTAACAGAAAGGCCACAAATGCTCAAATAACAGCTGTTTAAAACAGTGGTGTGCAGAAGGGCATCTCTTAACGTACTACACCGTGAATAATTCAGGCTGTTGTGGAGGCAAAATGGGGTCCTACCCAGTACAAGATAGGTGTACCTAATAAAGTGGCCGATGAGTGTACAGTAATGTCAAATCTGAAAACATGGTCTGGAAAAGTGGTACATGGGACCATAGAAACAGTGTCTGATAAAGAATGATGATGAAATATTACATCCATAGATAATGTAGTCCAATTGGTTCATGTTCCACAGTAATTGGTGTCAATGGATCTGGTTATCCTGAAACGTTCATGATCTAAACATGGAATATTGTTTGTCAGTTTCCATAAAACTATGCATTAAGAGTAATGCAACAACTACTTATCATTTTGAGCAATTGTATCAATTGATAGTTAGATCATTGTAATGAAATGAATAGACAGTCATCTCAGATGTAATATGTGAATTGCATTTTGAAATGGTAATACTTTGATGTTAAGTTGTGTCATTTTGAACAGGTGAATTCAGTTCAATGAACAAATGATCTTAGCTTTATGTGTATTGTATCCAAGCCATTGGAAAAAGTGTTATAGTTTTGATGATGATCAAAATTCTTCATTTTGATCATTGGTTGTGAGTTTTGTGTCTAGAGTTTTGAAAAATGGTTCCGAAATTAGTGCCAAAGTGATTGTAAAAAACAGGGACAAAGACAGGCTTGACTGTACTGTAGATCACAGTGTTATTGCTGTAGCTCATTTTAATTCACATGCAATAACAAAATTGCATTTTTTTTATTTTTTTATTTTACCCCCTTTTCTCCCCAATTTCATGGTATCCAATTGTTAGTAATTACTATCTTGTTTCATCGCTACAACTCCCATACGGGCTCAGGAGAGACGAAGGTCGAAAGCCATGCGTCCTCCGAAACACAACCCAACCAAGCCGCACTGCTTCTTAACACAGCGCGCCTCCAACCCGGAAGCCAGCCGCACCAATGTGTCGGAGGAAACACCGTGCACCTGGCTACCTTGGTTAGCACGCACTGTGCCCGGCCCACCACAGGAGTTGCTGGTGCGCGATTAGACAAGGATATCCCTACCGGCCAAACCCTCCCTAACCTGGACGACGCTAGGCCTGTGCATCGCCCCACGGACACAGCCGGCTGCGACAGAGCCTGGGCGCGAACCCAGAGTCTCTGGTGGCACAGCTAGCACTGCGATGCAGTGCCCTTGACCACTGCGCCACCCGGGAGGCCCGACAAAATTGCATTTTGAGTAGACTTCCCTTTTTACAACAGCATTGGCTAGCCGGTCTAGGATTTGGGTGGGTTGGGGGTTTCATGAATCAAACAAAGATGATAAATAATGATGAATGAGATTGAGGGACATGAAGGAGAGATGGATATAGATGGACTGGAAGTACTAGAGAAGAGAGTATTCAAGTCTAGTGGAGCAGAGAGTCACATGGCCCAGGCCTACACACCTGTTTACTCATTTATACTCACAAAGGCCTATCAGTCTGACCACACAGTTAAAGTTCAAAGTTTAAACCTCCAACCAACACATCTAAAGGAAAGGAAGAGGGAAGGAAATAGGAAAGTGTCCTCTCTCTCTCTCTCTCTCTCTCTCTCTCTCTCTCTCTCTCTCTCTCTCTCTCTCTCTCTCTCTCTCTCTCTCTCTCTCTCTCTCTCTCTCTCTCTCTCTCTCTCATAGTGTAAACCTCCTATGTGGTCTGTGTGTAGCAGAGTAACTACCTGGCCACAGCCACCCCGTGCTGTGACCTGCCTGCACCAGTTTGATGTTATCGGCCGTTGAGGAGCTGCTCTACAGTCTCTTTACCTTGTTAAGTGGATTGTACGGCTTCTCTTAGTGTTGATCCGCAGTATTATAATATGCTACTGTACCCCCATCCACCACAGGCAGAATTAGATTGTAGAGGACGCAGGAGGAGAGAGGGGAGAGGAACTGGGTCACTTATAGAGAGAGTCTTGGACTTAAATGCTCTCGCAGGGGACACACACACACAGACACATAGACAATACATACGCATGCTTGAACACACCTAACGCACTTTAGTAGACCTTAATAACATGGCCTTCTGTGGCCATAATGCATGAAGAAGATATAGAGTAGCCCCATTCAATTGAAACCACCTGTCTTTTCCTACAACTTAAAGTCAATTCAGATGTGGATACCTTATGCTTGCCGGTGTCGATTTCCATCTATATATGTGTTTACCAGCAACTGCCCGTCTGGAAATGAAGTGATTGGAAGGCCGGTGAGAGGGTCAGGGTGCTGACAGGGTTCTGAAGCGCGGACGTTTTCCATCAGGTCTTTTAGCGTGGGTGTCCTGACTCCTGACATACTGGACAGGTGCAAAATCAGTGTCTGGCACAGTCACTACTGGCTCAATGACTCAATGACCACTGAGCTCCTTTTAGACAGGCACTTGACTGGCCCGCCCACCTGGGTCCTCCCATCCCTATCCCTGCTCATCTCTGCTATCAAACAACGACACGTGTGCCATCAGTCACCGGGCTGGGCACTATCTTCCCCAGTCACAATAGGGAGACTCACACAAAAAGTCACCCAAACACTGAAAGGGGGGTATAAAAAACAAGAACTTAATAGCAGGACCAGACAATGCCTGAATAGAAAGAGTGAAATCATTTCAATGCAAATGAGACAGAGCGATTAACATGTGTGAGAGATATTTTAGACTAGAGACAGATGTGATGAAAGAGGGAAAGAGAGGGAGAGAATTAGAAAGAGAAATTAGGTCATCTCTCCTTTCACTAGGCTGCAGCTTTGGAAGTACTGGAAAAGCTGCTTTAGTTGTAGGACAGTTAAACAGCACAATTCATTCTACAATAAGCAATACTTTTACACAAGCTCATCCCAAATAGCCCTCCACCTAAAAAACACATGTATTTTAAAAGAGTTTTGCAATTATGGGAATCTAAAATTTAATATTATCAAATGAGCTTCCTGGCTAGTATTAGCATAATTATGATCTACTGAAACCACACTGCATTCTAAATGAACCTTATGAGTGTGTAATTAATTAGGGATCATGTAAGTATATTCAAGATTAATAGGGGGACTAAACATGCGAAAAAAAATATTCAGCAACTCAATCGCATATATAATGAACATATTTTAAATTATATTTTACTGTATAAACTGCCAAGTAGCACCGTAATAAGAATACTATACTAATATAATACTGTCAAGAGAAGAAGACTATTCACTGACAACTCCATGTTTCACAATTTCTCTTTAGGTGATAGTTAATAATGATCTTAATTAGTGTGCATAATACAGTGAGGTATATGAACCAAGGTCACTGTGCATCCAGAATAATGAACTTGATACTAACAGACTTGGAGTAGTGTATGTATCTGCTTGACAGTGACATGTTATATAACGTAGCCTATAGTGAAATAAAAGTCCAAATGAAAAAACAAGCCCAATTCTCTTCAAATCATGAGGATTTTAGTATAATACACTGACACTTGCCAAACATTTCATAACTTCAACCATTTCATAAGTTGAACCACTACCACACATAGCTTTGAACACACAGCAAAAAAAAGGCAAGCGGAATCTAACCCTAGTCTCCAGTGATAAACAGTGTGTAGCCAGCTTTAGGAGCAGGACTAGTGTGTGTCCACAGGGACTGGTATAGAGGCTGGGAGGGACCACCATGATGGATGAGGGGCTGTGAAGAAGATAGAGCCAGAGCTGTTTTAGCTGTTTTCTCTAACCCTTCACACAGCCAGATAGCCTAACTGGCCTGGCAGACTGGCAAAGACCATGCGTAGCCTTTTCCTGCACTCAGTGGCCTCTAGGGTGGAATGTCTGGTGTTTCTATGTCAAACAGTTTTGCTATATTTCAGTCTTCTGTGATGGACACTATCGGTCAAAAGTTTTAGAACACCTACTCATTCAAGGGTTTTTCTTTATTTTTACTATTTTCTACATTGTTTAATAATAGTGAAGACATCAACACTATGAAATAACACATATGGAATCATGCAGTAACCAAAAAAGGGTTAAACAAATCCAAATATTTTTTATATTTGAGATTCTTCAAATAGCCACCCTTTGCCTTGATGACAGCTTTGCACACTCTTGGTATTCTCTCAACCAGCTTATTGAGGTAGTCACCTGGAATTAATTTCATTTAACAGGTGTGCCTTCTTAAAAGTTCATTTGAGGAATTTCTTTCCTTCTTAATGCGTTTGAGCCAATCAGTTGTGTTGTGACAAGGTAGGTTTCGTATATAGAAGATAGCCCTATTTGGTAAAAGACCAAGTCCATATTATGGCAAGAACAGCTCAAATAAGCAAAGAGAAATGACAGTCCATCATTATTTTAAGACATGAAGGTCAGTCAATAAGGAACATTTCAAGAACTTTGAACGTTTCTTCAAGTGCAGTCGCAAAAACCATCAAAAACCATCACGAAACTGGCTCTCATGAGAACTGCCACAGGACTGGAAGACCCAGAGTTACTTCTGCTGTAGAGGATAAGTTCATTAGAGATACCAGCCTCAGAAATTGCAGCCCAAATAAATGCTTCACGGAGTTCAAGTAACATAAACTGTTCAGAGGACACTGTGTGAATCAGGCCTTCATGGTCGAATTGCTGCAAAGAAACCACAACTAAAAAGCACCAATAATAAGAAGAGACTTGCTTGGGCCAAGAAACACGAGCAATGGACATTAGACCAGTGGAAATTTGTGGTTTCAACAGCCGTGTCTTTGTGAAACGTGATGTGGGTGAACAGATGATCTCCACATGTGTATTTCCCACAGTAAAGGATGGAGGAGGAGGTGTGATGGTGTGGGGGTGCTTTGCTGGTGACACTGTCTGTGAATTATTTTTAATTCAAGGCACACTTAACCAGCATAGCTACCCGAGCATTCTGCAGCAATATGCCATCCCATCTGGTTTGGGCTTAGTGGGACTATCATTTGTTTTTCAACAGGACAATGACCCAACACACCTCCAGGCAGTGTAAGGGCTATTTTACCAAGAAGGAGAGTGATGGAGTGCTGCATCAGATGACCTGGCCTCCACAATCCCCTGACCTCAACCAAATTGAGATGATTTGGGATGAGACGGACCACAGAGTGAAGGAAAAGCAGCCAACAAGTGCTCAGCATATGTGGGAACTCCTTCAAGACTGCATTTCAGGTGAAGCAGGTTGAGAGAATGCCAAGAGTGTGCAAAGCTGTCATTGAGGCAAAGGGTGGCTATTTGAAGAATCTCAAATATAAAATATATTTGGATTTGTTTAACACTTTTTTGGTTACTACATGATTCCAAATGTGTTACTTCATAGTGTTGATGTCTTCACTATTATTCTACAATGTAGAAAATAGTACAAATAAAGAAAAACCCTTGAATGAGTAAGTGTTCTAAAACTATTGACCGGTAGTGTATATAAAGTGTAATATTGGGATGCAAACTCAAAATGTAATACATTTCAATTCTATATCTGCCATATCTATATCTGTCTTTTTTTTAAAGGCTTAACCATGTGTGTGAGGTGTATACTTATGTTTCAAAGTAGATTTGTTTACGACCAAGAAACACTCTGTGTGACCCTGATTTAGCCCGCTGCAGTTAAAGGTTAAAGAAGGTTCTGGGTGTAGGCTATACTACATGGTGTTTTACTCAACAGATTTCACACATCATACAGTTTGACATTTGACTGTCTCTACGTGTTCGTGGTGTTTTTCTGTAGCGAATTGATCAAAATATGATTTCCATATCTCTATTTTCAAGTCAAACGACAACTGGATTAGTCATCCCACGACAGGGAGGTCAAACATTTGACTAACGCAAGGCTTTGGCTATTTCACTTTGAGGATCTCAAAAAAAGAGAGGGTGACATTAGAAAACTGACACAGAAAAAGAGAGAGAGAGAGAAATAGAGAGATAGGGAGAATAAAGTTTGGGAGGCTGTGTGGCAGTGGTAGATGACGTTGTTAGCACTTGGCAGCCATGTTGAGTCAGAGAAGTGGTCAATGTGCCACCAGCAGTGTTAACATTCTACTACAGCCCTGGCCCCTGTTGAGCCCCCTTTGAGCCCAGTGAAGCCCAGTGCTCAATGCCATGGAAATGGAAGTGTGCTCCAGTTAATTGGCTGACCCCTAAGGCCAGGCTACTGATGCTCATTCTGGGACATCAATATTGCATGAACCCTTCAAAGCTGAACTGTCACCCTGTCACCCCGCCTGTCACCTCGCCTGTGCCATCCTCCCGACAGCCAGGCCTGCCCATGTTCAAACATTCCACCCCCCTCAGTTGGAGTTGGAGTGAAGTGAAGCTAGAGGAGTATGCATTAAAACACACATACGCTCATTCCATACATACACTGACATGTCTGCGCGAACACACACACGCACTCACACACACACGAGACACAGCACCTGACATCTCAGAACACATAAAGGATCCCATCTAGAATCTGTCACCTGGACTCCAGGCAGAGCTCTTGATACCTAGAAAATAGCCTTTTTAATGCACAAATAAATGTAGTGGATATGGTAAAGCCAAATAGAAAGTCAAATATCCTAGCGAACATCCATTTGAACCATAAAAAATACTATTTTATTTGTGTTTTCACTCTCAGGGCCATTTTGTTTGTCTTAGGCGCTGGCTATCCTGGTGTCCATAAATTCCCTCTCTCTATCCTGTTCTGTGAGTGTTTCATGGTTGATCATCTTAGATTTATTTTCAAATATACTGCTGTGAAATGTACTGTCCACTCAGAGCGGCAGGTTGTTTTTCTGGGATTTACTCTCTGTTAAGAAGAGTTATGTACATTCAGCATTTTACGCCCCGTGTCTTGGAAACAAAGCGTTTCCCTCATATTTCAAAGGGAGGTTCCAAATCCACTGATCAATCTAAGCCCTGACTCACAAATGTGCTCTAGCAGGAAAAGGAGCCATCCAACCAATGTCCTATTTGATTGAGGTCTTTCTTTTCGCGGAAGTGTTTTTCATTTAAACCTTTAGATGCAGGATTCTGTTCATAGTATTTATCTTTCTATAGTAATAGACAAACAAATAATTTCATAAGCCAAATAATTAACAACAAATGAAGCCAAGAAAATACACAACAAAGCTGCAAATATTGGAAGTACTATGTAACATGACAGTCTTATTACCATGTAACCACACACACACAAACACACACACATGCATAGATCCCCAAGCGCACACACACACACGCTGCTGCTCCTCACATCTGACCTTTGGTATTTGGTGGGGAAAGGGCAGAGCCCACACATTAGGGCCGGGCGCCCATGGTGCTGTTTTCTCATGGCCCGGGGGACATAATGCCGCATGATGGAGGAGGGCAGAAGCAGGGCATATGTCTCCTAACAGCAGGCGACAGATACAGGTGTCACTTTCCTCTGTTTACTCCCCTATGTCCAGGGGCTCCTTCAGTGCATTCATCCCCTCTGCACTGAACCTCCTAGCTTCAACCTTCTATCCTTATCTAGCTTTACCTTCTCTATCTATCCCTGTTTTATCTGTCAGGCTTCTCCTTTTTTCTGTCTCTTTTTCTTTCCCCTCTTCTATCGTTTACTCTCTCTGGACCCTGTCTTTATTGCCATTATTCATTTTCTCTCATTCTTCTTCTTCCCTCCTTCTCTCTGTCTCCCGCCACCCCTCCCTCTCCCTCACTCTCTCTCTCTCTCTCTGCGGTGGCAATGGCAGGGCCCATGCTAATCACGGGTGACACATCATTGAGGGGAGCGGGCTGTTTGCTGTCAGCAGTGTTTTTGCTTCATAATTATTTCACGAGTGTCACGTCAGTGTCAGCCTCTCGGCTAACAGAGAGACAGGCGAGCCCACGGAGGAGCATGGCGGGGGGGGGGGGGGGGGGCTGGCAGGGGAACCGAGCCTGTCACTAAACCTCACTGTTAGCCACTTCCTGCCAACAACAGCCAGTCCGCCACCGACGCTAGACGGTCTCAAGCTCTGCGCTATGGCAACAAAACAGGGTGGGGTGAGGTTGTCTATGGGACAGGGTGGGGTGGGGTTGTCTATGAGACAGTGTTTCTGATTTATGACCAACAGATTTGGAAAATTGCTATGTTGTTGGATCGGGTGTTGTTCAATATACTGTATTAAACACAAGACACAAAGGCATTCACAAGCATACAAGAGCGCAAGCAAGAACACATACGAATTCTGTCTTTTGCTAAATATTATATATTTTCTAACATGGATATATTGGAACTTTATACTGTACAGAAATGCTATGAAATGCTATCCTGTATTGTAAACAAGCTAACCACTACGTCCCTATCATATCAAGCCTATGAAAATATTCCCCTTGTCCACACAACCATCGTCTCTCTACGCTACAAAATCCTATTTGAACAGAGAATAAGCTGCCAAAACATAAAGGAGTTGAGAGGAAAAATCAATCCCTTTGACTAGACAACTATAATACTGTGTCTGACCGGTTATCTTCAGAAATAAGCTCACTGAAACCCCTGGCGAAGACATGACCCTTTATCCAATAGTAATTGTCAAAACGGCAGCTTTTTGCATGGCTCAGCTTTAAAAGACAGATCCCACTCAGGCTTCTCAAATCAAAATCAAATCAAACGTTCTCCTTTCCTTTCCCAGACTGAAACAAACATCTGCTCCTCTATTTGATATCCTCCAATGTTCATTACCTTGTGAGACGTCTAATGTCCCTCACCTGTCTGCTGCTGTTCTAAACCCCCTTCAACATCCACGGCAGGGCCTTTGAATACACTAGAATAGCGCACTTTGTGATGGGAGGTTAAATAGCATGCATTGTGAAAGAACAGAAAGAAAAACAATGGTGGTGGTTGGTGACTGGTGAGGCACAATGCATCAGAAAGTGAATACAGAGGAATGGAGCAACAACAAAGGGCTGGTAACTGGATTTGGTCCCTGTTTTTCTTCGCTTTTCTGGTTTCAGAAGCATCTGTGCTGAGAGGAAGGGAAGCAATCAATGATTTAAACAATAATGCCGCTCTCTGTATTCCCCGTCACACTCCCGCCCGCTCGCTGCTTCGAGGACTGTCACACACTGTCTCCGTGCCGACAGCTTATCTTGCGCATGCTGCTACTCCATCTTGTAGCTGTCTGCGGGTGCCCTCGCACTTGCTTATGCTCCCTCTTTCTCTCTCTCTCTCTCTCTCTCTCTCTCTCTCTCTCTCTCTCTCTCTCTCTCTCTCTCGCTCTCTCAGACTCTGTTACTCACACCATGCCTTCACTCCTAGTTAATACACTGTGTCCTTCTCTAACTCCTTCTTCCTCGCTAACTCTCCATCTCTCAAGAACAACAGCGATATACAATTGGCATTGTTGGCTGCCCCCAGATTTTCCTCCGATTCTTTTTTAGATTGTATGAGTCAAAGTTATTTGACAGGGCAGAGCACAGTGGTATTCTCCCAACAACATTTCCTAAACCAATCAGAAGGCATGGAGAGTGAAGAACTGTCGGGTAACATGACTCTCTCCCTCTCCTCTCCTCAATGAACCCCAACCTCAGACTCATTTCCTACTGCCGTTCCACAGAATTTGGCTCACGCTTAAAGGTATCAGGTTTAATTAAGCCAACGTGACAAACAAATTAAATCTGTCACGTCTTGTTTGCATAGACCAGACAGGAATTCAATAGAGGCAGCTATGTTTGTTTGGTGGGACTTCTTATCACACTTCAACCTTGGCAACTTCATTGAAGCGCCGAGACGGAACACACAAGAGCAGTGACAAGCTGCAGTGACAAGATGCAGGCCGGTAAAGTTCAAAAGTCACCAGAGTCTACTTGTCTTTACCTTCTGTAGAAATGAAAGCTGTGAAATCAATGTTTCAATAGTGACCGCGGGCTGGGCTGTAGGCTCTAGTGGAAGGACGTGAGCCGTCCAGTCCCCACGATCCCCATGGAGCGGTAATCTCAGTGTCATCAGTCAGGACAATGGGACACTGGGACCAGGTCAAGGGTCAGGGGTTAGGGGTCAGGCCCACCTGCAGGGCAGGGCTGGCTTTAACCATCTCCCTACCACCTCCACCACCATCACCCCTACCACCAGCTCATCAACCCCCAGCCGCTACTCTCTCTGTGGGCTGATGGCTGTCAGCGCTGGGGCTCTAGTGGGGCTCTAGCTGGGCGCAGAGCTCATTATGCCTGTCGGCTGGGACTGGGCCTGCTACTGGGATGGGCGGCTGATAAAGAGTGCAGGCAGGGCTCAGGGCTCAGGGGCTGTCACCTTGGCAGCTGTGGTGGTGGCTGCTGGCTGTGTCTGGCTGGCTGTGTGACATAGTGCTCAGTGGGAACAGTGGGGGGCCATGGCACTGAGCCTAGTACACTCAGAAAGGAGGAGAGAGGCAGCTCCATGCTGGTATTCTGATGGTCCAGAGTATCTCTCATACTGACTGAACTAGTATGATCCAAAGAATATCAAATAGGCAAAATAGTAATACAAAGATTGTTTAAGCTACAGTATCTTAGTTTGTATCACTGTGAGGACCTTCATAACACAATGTATAAATGAAAACCAACTGACATCAAAAATACTTCAAGAATATAATAAGTAGCTGTGTAGCAGCCTCCTGGCTGTCTTTGAGTGAGACAGTCCATCTATGTGTCTGGTAGTACAGTGGTTTTGTTGTAATGACGTGCCTTAGCGCCCCACACTGACAGACCTACTAGACTATGTAACCGTCTCTCATCGGAACATAGAGCAGACCAATCAGAGAAACGAAGGTCTCCCTCGGGGCGAGGCCCCACTGAACGTTCAGGTTCAAGGGTCGCCTGACGGGAACAGAAAGCCATGCCGTAGTCACACCGCCTCACAGCTCACTGTCATAATGCCATAAATATGGATTGACTGAAAACAGAGAATCTAGTGAAATGTGTTGATGGACCAATTCAATTAATATTGTTTGACCAAAAATGGAACTTGGATGTTTTGGTCAACAAACATTAAAATATAGGCCAATGATGACTATAGTGATCTATAGCCGCCATCAAAATGTAAAGTCAGCCGCCAACTCAGGCTCAACCCCTATCTGCTCTCTCTGACTTCCCATATTATCAAACCACCACCTCTTTCCCTAGGTCAAATCATGTTTACTTATTTCACCCTGCAGGTTCCCTCCTAAAAAATACATGAACAATAAATAAGAATGCCCCCATCCCTCCCTCTCTCCTCCTAACCCTCGGTCCACCTGGTGTCCGCTCAATACGGCCTCATCTGCCCGTGTTTTGAGAGAGAGGGGAAATGGAAATCAAACTGCGTCAAACGTCAAGTCCCTTCGTTGTCCACGGTGACTAATATCCTGTGTGTCAACATCGAGGCTTTCTCCAAGCAGGGCCCTATCAGGAAGTCCATCTTCCACAGGCACAATGTTGCTGGCCTGATAAGACACAGGAGCAGAGAGAAAGGCAGAGTGAGAGGGAGAGACTGGGGGAAGGCGGAGATAGAGACTGAGGCAGAGATAGAGCTTGAGGCAAAGACTGAGGCAAGGTCAGAGGAAAAGGGAGTGGCAGAGGAAGAGGGCGAGGCAGAGGGAGAAGGAGAAGCAAAGGCAGAGGCAGAGAAAGAGGTAGAGGGAGAGACAGAGGGAGAGGCAGAGGAAGATAGAGAGGAAGAGAAAGCAGGAGAGGCAGAGAAAGCGGCAGAGGCAGAGGGAGAGGGAGAGGGAGAAGCAGAGACAGAGGTAGAGGTAGAGGAAGAGGCAGAGAATGAAACAGAGGCAGCTAACATTAGCGCTATCTTGGCTGGTAATAATCACAACCCCACTGTCAGTAGGAGGTAATGGGGGGCCAATAGAGGCAGTCCCTTTAAGTGATATCTCCTGTCTGTCTTCCAATAGGCAGAGAGGAGCCCGTGTGTACACATTTTGTCAATGGCAGTTAGGTCCGTTCAGGGACATCCATGGTCAGTGCACAGCATACAGCTGCTTTAGGACTGGGCTTGATTAGGGATGTGCTGTGACAGCTTGTTATTATATGGGTGGTAGAGAATATTTAATTGTCTTGATTTAACCATTTTGATTTAGGATGAGCAATTTATACAGGGTGGCATTTTAGTATTATAAAAGGCTATGGTCTTCAAGTGTATTCTATAGCTATCATGTTGCTTTATATAAGTGCTACATCGCTATAGTGTTACATCAATGTTACGAGACAAATGTCAGATTGTGTAACTAAAGTGAAGGTGAAATTAAGATTTCAACATTTGGTAAGTTTGTTCAATGTGACATTTACACATGAATGACAAATAAGACACAACTGCGTCATTAAACAATGACATGAAACAAGGACAAACCATTCCACAGGACATCCATCAATCTTCTAGATCCATTTTCAAAGGGCAACACATCAGGAATAAAGGCAAAGCGGGGTTAATCTCTGGAAATTACATTGTTATTAATAATCATTTCTCAGATATTAATGCCTGTGGAAGAGTAACTAAAACATTAATCATATCTGATGGGGAAGTCTGTCTTTTAGAGTAAAACATGTCCTCCATTGATTGCATTGAGTGGTATAATGTATCTGTCTCAATGTATTTATTCACTTTCAGTAATACCTCTGTTTGGAGGTATCTACTAAATGTATTGTAATTTCATAATAGCTGTTGGGATAATTAGGTTAGTAATAAAAATACATTTTGTAAATATTGAAGTTTATTTTGAGAGCATAAATGATAACCAAACAGCAGTCCACTTCATTTATTTGTAACTTCTCTAGCAAGGAATTATTGTTCATTTGCCCCCCCAAGAAAACAGTGAAACCATGTGTTGACTTGCTCTTACTCAATGTGAGAATATTCATGCCTTTTCCACACTTAGAAGATAATTATTGTTATTACCATCACGGTTGAAATCACTCGACAAGGACATGTCAAGACAGTTAAAATGCACACACTTTTCATTGCAGTGAAAAGAGAAAAAAACAGGGCAAAACATTTCTCATGATCACGTTGAAAATGCTAATAAAATGTGTTCCATATCTTTTTCCATATAGTAATATGTTTCCCTCCAAAACGAATTATCTTTCCCCCTGTATTGCAATAATGTGTTTAAAGCTGGGGGGATAATATTGATTTAGTCATAACACGACATCATTCCCTATATCATAAACAGACCAGGGCTGTTTAAAAACATGTCATGCTGAACAATAAGATTTAGTTGAAAAAATACCCATCTTGACTAAATATATTATTAGCCTTGGTAAGAGGGAAGAGAAAAATATTCCCCATCTCACACAGAGACAGCATTTCACTTTGAGAGAGACATTAAGAGACATAAACTGGACAGTCGGGGGTGTCTCTGTGATGTGTTGGTGACCAATCTTTGTAGGTCACGGTGGTAATTCATCCGGCCCCACGACCAGCACCACAACCACTGTGGTGGGAAGACGCCCATGCATCAAAACATCACAGGGTCTACGGCCCAAATGGCACCCTATTCCCTACATGGTGCACTACTTTTGACCAGAGCCCATCCTGGAACATGTACACTGTTGTAAACACTTCACACTACACTCAGAGTACACTGCGCTGAGAAACGTCTCAACAAGGTCTGGATCACAGGAGAGGAGAAACAGGGGATTATTATACATTATAAACCAGGAAGTTTGGGTCCTGGATGCTGATTGGCTGAAACAACATTCTCGCCGTGTGTTTATCAGACAATATACCACTGTTATGACGCTAAACTTCTTGTTTACTGTTATATGTACAGTGCATTCAGAAAGTATTCAGACCCCTTGACTTTTTCCACATTTTGTTATGTTACAGCATTATTCTAAAATTGATTAAATTGTTTTTTTCCCTCATCAATCTACACACAATACCCCATAATGACAAAGCAAAACCAGTTTTTTAAAATACTGAAATATAACATTCACATAAGTATTGAGCCCCTTTACTCAGTACTTTGTTGAAGCATATTTGGCAGTGATTAATTACAGCCTCGAGTCTTCTTGGTTATGATGCTACAAGCTTGAGACACCTGTATTTGGAGAGTTTCTCCCATTCTTCTCTGCAGATCCTCTCAAGCTTTTTCAGGTTGGGTGGGGAGCGTCGCTACATGGCTATTTTCAGGTCTCTCCAGACATGTTCAATTGTGTTCTGGCTGGGCCACTCAAGGACACTCAGAGACTTGTCCCGAAGCCACTCCTGCATTGTCTTGGATGTGTGCTTAGGGTTGTTGTCCTGTTGGAGGCTGAACCTTTACCCCAGTCTGAGGTTCTGAGCCCTCTGGAGCAGGTTTTCATCAAGGATCTCTCTGTACTTTGCTCTGTTCATCTTTCCCTCGATCCTGACTAGTCTCCCAGTCCCTGCCGCTGAAAAATATCCCCACAACATTTATTATTATTTATTTTTATTTCACCTTTATTTAACTAGGCAAGTCAGTTAGGAACAAATTCTTATTTACAATGACGGCCTACCAAAAGGCAAAATGCCTCCTGAGGGGAAGGAGGCTGAGATAAAAAAATATGTTGCCACCACCGCGCTTCACCATAGGGATAGTGCCAGGTTTCCTCCAGACGGGACGCTTGGCATTCAGGCCAAGGAGTTCAATCTGGGTTTCATCAGACCAGATAATCGTGTTTCTTATGGTCTGAGAGTACTTTAGGTACGTACCTTTTTTCAAACTCCAAACGGGCTGTCATGTGTCTTTGACTGAGTGGCTTCCGTCTGGCCACTCTATCATAATGTGCTACAGAGATGGTTGTCCTTCCACAGAGGAACTCTGGAGCTCTGTCAGAGTGACCATCGGGTTCTTGGTCACCTCCCTGACCCAGGCCCTTCTCCCCTGATTGCTCAGTTTGGCCAGGCGGCCAGTTCTAGGAAGAGTCTTGGTGGTTCCAAACTTCTTCCATTTAAGAATTATTGAGGCCGCTGTGTTCTTGGGGACCGTCAATGCTGCAGACATTTTTTGGTACCCTTCCCCAGATCTGTGCCTCGACATAATCCTGTCTTCGAGCTCTACGGACAATTCCTTCGACCTCATGGCTTGGTTTTTGCTCTGACATGCACTGTCAACTGTGGGACCTTATATAGACAGGTGTGTGCCTTTACAAATCATGTCCAATCACTTGAATTTACCACAGGTGGACTCCAATCAAGTTGAAGAAACATCTCAACAATGATCAATGGAAACAGGATGGACCTGAGCTCAATTTCGAGTCTCATAGCAAAGGGTCTGAATACTTATGTAAATAAGGTATTTCAGTTTTTTTGTTCGAAAAAACAGTTTTGCTTTCATTATGGGGTATTATGTGTAGATTTATGAGAGGAAAAAAATGATGTAACCCATTTTAGAATAAGGCTGTAACGTAACAAAATGTGTAAAAAGTCAACGGGTCTGAATACTTTCCGAATGCATTGTATCTTAGTGACCGGTTTATAATAGCAATAAGGTACCTCGGGGGGTTGCGGTATATGACCAATATACCATGCCTAAGGTCTGTTCTTAAGCACGACATGAAGCGGAGTCAATTTACAACCTCCTTGGACCTTATTGCTTAGATAACCGCTTACACAAACCTCTTCAACATTGTGTCTTTATCTTCTAATGTTTACGGAAATTGCTCACTTACGCAGATAAAACATATTAGATGGCACGTCAGTGCATGTAGATTAGGAAGCCTCCAGGGGGTTGTTTTGTTTAGCGACCTCAAGTGTAGGCTAATACGACATTTTGACATGTACACTGATTCATCATCACAATGATTCTCTCCAAGTTTCTATAAATTACCGTCTGGAATAGCTGAGAGTATACAGTATGTCTAAGAGGAGAGCATCAGACAGAGGCTACGGTCTGTCATTAAAGGCATCGTCCTTGTGTCTCCTCTGTAAACACCCCTCCAAAATGGCAGCTGATAATCCAAATGCAATGTGACAGGAGCGGATAGGGCTGTTTTGGCACATAACGCTTTCACTTCTACTTAGTTTCTTTACTCTTTAACTTTGTTTGGGGGATGTTGTGGTGGACTGAGGCTTACAGAGATGACAAGATCTTGTTGTCGGTGTTGCTTTTTTTAGCGAGGGAAAAACAGAAGAATCTCCCTACTGGAATATTCTCACGTTGAGCGTTTTACACGAAGGATAAATAAATTAAGACGTGATATATGGTACACGAAGGAAGTTATTCCTTAAACAAAACGTGTTGATTTTGATTTACACCCAGGGCTGTTTCTTTAATAATTTACAGCTGCGGGAATTGATGGTCCTGAACTGGGCATGCTGCTAAATCTGTATTGCCAAATAATGAGATTTTAGCACATGAGCTTATAAATTATCTTCTGATTTGTCTCTGGCTGTTTGTCAGTTGCCTTGTGCTCCCGGTCATGGATGGCATTTGCCTGTGTGCTCTAATGGCTGAGTTACACTTCGATAGATGAGTCTTGATGCCTTCTAGTTCTCTATGCTGCTGGGTAGAGGAGAGGGAGGGAGGAGGGGGGATATTGTCTATGGCTATGAAACATAACATATGTGCACTGCTAGCAGCTATACCCCAATCTGTGAATAATGGTGACCTATCCAGATTTAACTCTATGTCCAACATCTTGCGTGAGTAGTTTTTAAAGCAACTTATCAACACAAATCTTAGATCTGTTTAGCAAATCAATGCAGCTGTTTTATTCGTAGAGAAATTTAAATGAAAGCATATCATAATGAAGGTAGAACACATTTTTTCATGATGAAATAATAGAAACTATTATGTGTCTTATGTGTTTGTCATCATCAAATAACTGCTGTGCGTGTTTAGCCATTTCATTCCAATATCTACATGTTGTGTTTATTTTTTATGACAAAGAAGGCCTCGGGCAGATGTCATTTAATGTTTAAGATAATTATACATTGTCTCACAAATAGCCTTAGAATTGACAAAGGCGTGATTTTTTTTTCTTTGAGGGCTGTATTTGTGTACATTTATTTTAGTGGAAAAGGAGGAGATGGGTATATCATCTGTTTTCAGCTTTGTCTGTCTGTATCAACAGAGACTTGAGGAGAGAGAGAGGGCACACAGACAGTAGGTGGATGAGTGGCATGTGACATCAACTAGGAAGTAAACCTATCCTATTTCACAGTCCCCCTTACTGCTGCTGCCACTGAATCAGCCATGGTCCTGTAATATCTCTCTTTCTCTATCTCCCAATACTCCAAATAATGCATTGCTCTTTCTCCCTAGGAAATGTTGAAAAAAGTGACAGTATCTCTATTCTCTATGGCAATGCATGATAATATATAGGGCAAATAGACAGTATCCATCCAGACCTAATAGTTACCTAAAAATAATGTTTATGCCTTTTCCACCAAGTAATGGAGCGGCAAATGGGATAACAAGGGCTCTTGATTTGTGGGCCCCCTTTGCAATTACCACATTTCCTGGCCCTGTTTAAATTAAACAAGCCATTGATTTTATGTTGAATATTATTGTGCCATATTCCTCAAGAGCGGTTTTGATGGAGCTCCAGAGTGATAGGAGTTCCAAGCCCCCCTCACGAAGCCCATCCTAATAAAAAAAGACAGGGAAAATATCCAACGCTCCCACCCAGGTGCCTCATTCCCGATAGCAAGCAGACAAGGTTTGCACCACAAACGAGCCCTGCCCCCTGTTGGAGTATGACACACACCTGGCCCGGCCTTTAGTTCCATTTGAAAACCTCTGTATCAAGTAGTTTCTGCCAAGACTCAGAGAATCAGCTGGTGAACCATTTTTAGAGCCTTGATTCTGCTCAGTTCCCCAGAGCCTTTTATCGTCTCGCTGTGCTGCTGTCCTCACTCTATCCTGTGTGTGTGTGTGTGTGTGTGTGTGTGTGTGTGTGTGTGTGTGTGTGTGTGTGTGTGTGTGTGTGTGTGTGTGCGTGCGTGCGTGCGTGCGTGCGTGTGTGCGTGCGTGCGTGCGTGCGTGCGTGCGTGCGTGCGTGCGTGTGTGTGTGTCCATGTGCACACGATCCCTTGCAGACCGACGCAGCAGACCCTGATCCAGTGTGAACGGGGTGTCTACACGTCCAGATTGAAATAGGAAGAACTGTACTTAATGTCATTTCTGTGGAGAAAGTTGCTCTCTCTCTCTCTACTTTGTCCAGCTCCCATCCTGTGCTCCAGTTCCTTTAATGCAGCATGGCCTCTAAAGTGGACTGTTACAGAAAGACGTTGGTAGAAAGGAAGGAGGGGGAGATCAAATGAGTGAGTCTGCTAGCTGGCTGCATTGACTTGCACCCAAACACATTCAATCCACCCTCCTTCCTTCGCTACACACTTATCTGGCATTGTCAGTACAGCTCTGTACTCCAAGTCTCTAGTTTACTTTGTTACTGTGTGTGTGTGTGTGTGTGTGTGTGTGTGTGTGTGTGTGTGTGTGTGTGTGTGTGTGTGTGTGTGTGTGTGTGTGTGTGTGTGTGTGTGTGTGTGTGTGTGTGTGTGTGTGTGTGTGTGTGTGTGTGTGCGTACGTGCGTGCGCGTGCGTGCGTGCGTGCGTGTGTGTGTGTGTGTGATCGTATATACAGTATGTGTTTGGGTTGGGGGCAAATCTTTTGTACTTTTTTCGCAATAGAGAATCCTCATATGATCATGATGTGAGATGAAGCCTTCTAGCACCATGAATTATTCAATCAAGCGTGCATGGGGATTTTTTATTGATAGGTCTTTAATGCTTTCATAGTCATGATAGCTGTACTTTGTTGGTTTAATGATCTCTCTATTAGAGATGGCTTCAAATAGGAGCAGAAACGGCTAAACTGCTACTGCTAAGTTACAGATACTCAGTGACAAAGGGACCAATTCAAGTGTGCAGAAAAATAGCAATTAATTTAGCACCTTTCAACACAACTGCTCTCTAAAGATAACTGACAAAAAATGAATAAGCATCTCAAACACAGTGACAGTTGCATTAATGTCAGAGTAAGGACTGTTAATGTATCTAGCACAGTTCCTTTTGTATGAGATGTTATAGTCACAGACTCTGCAATGTCGCCATGTGTCAGTATAATGAATAATTAAGACCAGAAATTAAGTGTATGTCATTGAGGCAGTGCTGTTGAAAGACACAATGGGCATTAATCTCTCTAGAGACAGCAGGAGCGGTAGAGATACTCTCAATGATCGGCTATGAAAAGCCAACTGACATTTACTCCTGAGGTGCTGACTTGTTGCACCCTCGACAACTACTGTGATTATTATTATTTGACCATGCTGGTCATTTATGAACATTTTGTCACGCCCTGACCTTAGAGAGCCTTTTTATTCTCTATTTTGGTTAGGTCAGGGTGTGACTAGGGTGGGTACTCTAGTTTTTGTATTTCTATGTTGGCCTGGTATGGTTCCCAATCAAAAGCAGCTGTCTATCGTTGTCTCTGATTGGGGATCATATTTAGGCAGCCTTTTCCCGACTGTGGTTGTGGGATCTTGTTTTTGTATTGTAGCCTTTTGCACTACAAAGCTGCACGTTCGTTTTGTTACTCTTTATTGTTTTGTTGCTGGTTCACATTAATAAACATGATGAAAGCCTTCCACGCTACACCTTGGTCCAATCCTTCCAACAATGAGCGTTACACATTTGAAAATCTTGGCCATGTTCTGTTATAATCTCCACCCGGCACAGCCAGAAGAGGACTGGCCACCCCTCATAGCCTGGTTCCTCTCTAGGTTTCTTCCTAGGTTTTGGCCTTTCTAGGGAGTTTTTCCTAGCCACCGTGCTTCTACACCTGCATTGCTTGCAGTTTGGGGTTTTAGGCTGGGTTTCTGTACAGCACTTTGATATATCAGCTGATGTAAGAAGGGCTATATAAATACATTTGATTTGATTAATTGCTCTACCCTGTGCAAAGAGTCATGATGGACTAAACTACCTAGTAATTCAAATATTGTTGGAAAGGTTGCGAGTTAAACTCATATTATAGTTGTTTGCTGTTGTCTTAATAGTGAATTTGATCTAATAAACAGTAGTTTGTACACGCCAGGTAGGATGTGTACACACACTAATTTGTTGCCTGTGCTGTGGGATAAGTAAATGCAACATGAAATGTCTTTGCATTTATTTGCCACTGGGCAAAAACTGGTTGAATCAAAGTTGTTTAAACCTCAATTCAACAAAACAATTCAAATTGATGACGTTGAATCAACATGGAAAATTTGTAAAAAGTAATCAATGTAAAGGAATTGAGTCTTTTGTTCAATCAAATTAACCTAAATCCAAAGACATGGTGACCTTTTTTCTTGATTTCACGTTAGTTGACATCTCAAACAAATGTAAATCTAAACTAGAAGTTGAAATGATGACTGTGCCCAGTGGGTTATTTATCTATTTTAACAGTGCAGTCGAGTGAATGTGTCGATGTCCTCTGTGTGTTTGTGTATGCAGTGTGCTGGACTAATGGTTTCAATGGGGGTGTGATCCTTTTTGTATGTTGATGTGAAAAGAACATGTCCATCCTGGATGGACAATAACATTTTATTCTATTCAGTTCCAGTTTAAAAAGTCAACATCACCTTCAGTTTGACCCCAACCCTCATCCCTTAACTAATGGTATATATTACTGTACTCCTACTGTACCGCTAATCCCAACACCTCAGCACCACATAAGAAAAGAGTACATATGTTTAGGAGTGTTAGGAAATTTGGTGCTCCAGTCCTGTGAAAGAGGTTATATCAAAGGTATTAAGTCAATACACACCAGTCCATTTAGAAACATTAGAGGTTGAGCTGAGCCATTTGATTTTGAATTGAGAGAGACCTGGGACACAGATAGGCCTCTTCCCCGTTCCCCCTAGTCACACTCAAATAGAGGTCATTAGCAACACAACTAAGTGATAATGTGCATGCATGCAGCCCATATGCAAGGCTACTGAATCCCCCTCCCACATTTCCCACTTTAGGGATTATACGGTCACAGATAACCTTGGCAGCATGGCTGTGGACTAGTCTTCACATAACACTACACTCAGAGACAAAGTAATTCAACAAAATAACAGTTACATTTACTGTTGAAATACACTTTAAATATGATATTGTCCATCTACTTTACAGCATAGTTTAATAACAATGCATAGTTGTTATGTTAAGTATGTGATACTAGTTTCAGACACATTTTATCTACTATTTGATGGACAATACATGCAATTCAATATCTTTCCAGCAGGTGGATAATATCTGAACAGCCCATTTACTGGAACAGGCATGCAAGACCGATGCAATTGTTTTCCTACGTTGTTGACACCAACCCACAATAGACAATGATTTAAACTATCTGTATAAGCAACGTAGCACGGTTACATCCTTAGAAATGTTATTATGGTCACTAAGAATTTTACGGATTGCAACAAAAAACAAACAAAAATAATATACATATATATATGTTTAAATAAAGTTATGCTAAATGGTAGGCTAATTACTTGGCATAAACAGCCTGTTTTGAGAGGTTCACCACGTATGGAGCTTTGTCATTTTACTGCTAGGCCTACTGTAACTAGGCCTACTGTAATCTTTGTCTTTGAATGGAAATAGTCTCCAGTTAAGATGTACCTTTTGTTTAGAAGTGGACTTAATTTCTAGGGCGAAGATAGAAGAAAATGCATTCACTGTTCACAAAGCGCACTGAAACCCACCCTGGGGAAGATGGATGGGTGGAGAGAGGGGGGCTGGGGAACTGCGAAGGGAGGAAAGTGGAAAGGGAGAGAAAGTCAGTCATTGAGCAAACCAAGCGCTGAGCGGCAGCACTGCACCTAAAACACTGTTTGCGAGCGGCTCATCTACCTTTTAGATCCAATCTCTGCCTTTTCTTCGTTATTCTTCGACTCCACGCAGATTCCCTTTCTCTCAGCGGTACATGCAACTCACACCACTCTGACCACAAGAGCTGGGGACAGCCTGGCTCTCCACACCGCAACATTGCAGCGAGGTGTTACTACTTTTCTTCCCATGCGACTCCGTTATCTCCGGTGCTTTCGCCAGCCTGCCATTGAAAAGTTTCGGTTGTGAGGATAAACGAATATCTAGGACCTTCAAAGGGATTGTTTATAACAACGTAAGTACTCAGTGATTGCATTGTGTTGTGCTCTACTACCTATTGGGATTTTGTTGTTGTCCAACTTTAACGAACAACGAATCTGGCTGTAGGCTATCCGACTATTCAAGCGTGAACTCAAGTATCAAATGTCTTAGCAGGCTACTGATTGTGTGGTCGTCACCCATGCCTATTGAAATGTGAATGTTGTTCACAATCAGTGTTCAGAATTGTAAGTGTTTTTCTCAGACTAGAGTTTGGCATTTTATCATCAACCCATGTGACGCATGCATTAGGCTACCCTACCTTTCCCAGCGCACTGTTTCCAAAAATATGCATTCTAACTTCTGAACCCGTTCTGGGTAAGCTTGGTTTGAAACATTAGCAGTGTTTCCACAAGTTTCAGGGTAACTGTTAAACTTTACCTCTTTGAGCTTTTACCTCCTGTTTGAACGTTGTTTTATGCGCTCCTTGTAGCGCTCTGTTCAGGTTTGGTCGGAAAAGGCATAGGCTATCCATCACATGTGTAAAGGATCACCTGACATATAGCCGACCTATAACACCAGAAGTTTTACTTTAAATCGAGGTAGGCCTATAAGTAGTTCTGAGTAGTTGCGTCCACTATCTGGATAATGGCTTACAGTGGGGGACATGGCCAAGAAGTTACAACATTGTTTCATCTAATGCGCGTGAACTACTTTTAGTCACCCAAAGAAAGCCGTGGAGAAATGTCACTCGTCACAGATTAAAAGTGAACGTTTTGGTGTCTTTGTGTAAAACCTCAATTAGGCTACCGTGTAATAAGGTGCTTGTAACCATACTTGACTGTGACTATTTTAAATACACCGATTATATCTCGTAGCCGTTAACTCTTTTTAAACCTAAAAAATATGTATTTTAAGTTAATGACTGAACAGTGGTCATAACATGTTCTGCACAGCACCCATACACAAGAAACTAAGGTATTTGGAAAAGTGTAAGTGAAGCATAGTGTACATTTAGCCTTTTCTCTGGACTTGGTAGCCTAATGTTTGCTCTCTCTGTGTGTATGTGTGTACTTGAATAGCCTATATTTAAAGACAGACAGAGCAAATAGCCTACTTGTTGACTAAGGTTGCGTAACAACCATCAATTATGTTAACTTTTATCCTCGGAAAGAAAAATCGAAAACTAGTCAAGAAGTGGTCTGAGAGTGAGCCGATAGAAAGGAGAGGGAAACACCTGTTTACTACGGACCACTACAATTTACATCCTGCCCCAAATGACTTGCTACAAGCTGGAAGGTTTCCGCCAACCGACGATTGTAAACTAGTTGCTCCAAAGTATAAAGAGTCGAGGTTAATTCACAGTTTATGAAAAAAATGAAAAGAGCCTATAACATTCATGAGCAGTGTTTGTAAAATCTCACTCACTAATTGAATTTAATAAAACATTTTATAATTGTGCAATGATGTTATAGTCTAAAGTTTTAGATAGGCCTATTCGTTTTTTTCCCAATAGATAGAATAATTGTTTACCTTTTAATATGGAATGGACGAGTGAACAAAGACTTTGTTAGCAAGTTGCCTTGTGTCTTTTAACAGTATGCTATTTTTCATCCGTGATAAACATCTTAAATGTTTGCTTTCAAAAATGTAATAAATTGCATGTTTACATGCCATATAATTTTTTTATAGCTGTTATAACGGAGGGCTGCAATTAACCAATTTTTTTATCAACTGGAAAGATTAGACTCGTACAAGTCATATCCCCCAGTCGACGCAGACAAAAGTTTCCATATTTTTTTATGAAATTAAATTGGCCCAAATGATAAGTGTGTAAGCTAATTGACTATAGCCTATTGTTTAAAAAAAATAAAAACTTTAAAGTCTTATTTCACAAACATTACGTGAAAAAAAACGAAATCTATTATTCATAAATTGTCAAATGATTATTGCCTAATTTAGGCCTAGGCTAGATAAAGAAATATATAACAATTTAACACTAAAACACGCTTTCGTCGCTTCAGGTGATTTATCAGCATTGTTTATCAGCATAGTCTCAGACTTCCTATTTTTTTATTACCCAATGTTCACTTGAATTTTACATAAATTAAGTTATATGTAGCCTATAGGCCTAAAGTGATCTCTCACATGCGTCTCATATTTCTCGGATTATTTCTGCGTCTGATTATTTTTCTAATCATGGTAGGTTTTCAACAAGTAAAAAAAGTTACGTTTTGGCGTATGGTCTAGTAGGCTAATTGATACATCATCATTAAAATGTTATGCCAGTTATATGATAACATTTTAAATATTAAATTATGTGCAGACAAATACGGATATTTTGGGTCTTCTAAATGCGTTGAGCAGGTGAAACATCCGACTGATCTTTTCACAGCGCAACAATTTGTGGAGATGAAGGACATTTCCATTTAGAAAAATATGTTTTATCCTTATTTTTTGACTAATTAGGCCTACTGCTAATGGGCAATGTTAGTTGAATTAATCACCTACGTGTAGAACATTTGGTATTAGTTCTCCCTTAGCCTATTCAAGCGATTGGTTACTCCGTATTTGTTTTGCGTGGGAAGAGTCAGGCAAAAAGAAAGTCTAGGTCGGAAGAAAAGTAAAAGATGATTTATTTGTCAGGTTTCGATTTGTATCCCCAGTCCTTCTTTTCTATCCCTCCCAGCAGCGATGTCAGCTGTTATTGCTTCCCATTGATCCTCTTGCAAAGTGAGAACTGAACTAAAATGTATGTCGATTCCAGTGCCCGAATCAATATCTAGAGTTATTTTAATCTGGATTTGAGCGTTGTGGAATTAAAAAACTGGAGAGGAGAGCAAGCAGGCGGAATGAAACACTATCCGTTCTCAATTTGGAGAGAGCGTCTTCTTCTCTGTGTGTGGTTCGAAAGCTGGGGGAAAGGAGAGACAGAATCTAAGATTTTGCTGCTAAAAGTAGGCTATATTTCATATTTGATCAATATAGAATTATTAACGTCATGATATGCACAATAATATATTTACTTACTAGGCTACTGATCATCCGTTTTATTCAGATTTACACAGATGACATAGATAGTAAATGAACTATGGATTACTCTATCGCATCGTCTTGATGACGCTTGGTCTATTAGTTCTTTCAATATCGAGGCTACTTATTCGTTCTTTATTAAAAGCAGAAGGGTCCGCCCACCACATCCCCTCCAACCAGTCCCTATCATGTTTATATTTTGATTTGCTAACAAACACTTGACTGAAAGGTAATTTGTCATGCAGATGGTGGCATGGTATGGTAATTAAAATGAACCTCTGTCGGTAAATAACAAGTGTTTGAACATAGGGTTTAGGATAAATATATCGCCCCTGCACCCACGGTTTCACCGTGTGCATTTTACATTTGTTTAAAAAAATATTTATTCATCAGTTGGAATAATTGTACGTTAGTCAATGCGTTGTGTGGAATATTTAATCAAACGAATATGTTTTATTTTCACCCAAATGTCATTATTCTGACCGCTGTCGTTTGGAACTGGTTGCGTTTCAAAAGTCATTTTTAGCAAATATTTGAAATGTTGTTTCAAATAAGGTTGTCTGGTTTTCTTTGTTGTGCTCTGGGGCTGGAAAATGCTGAGAAAATTGTTGTGGCTATTGGCTAATTCGTTTCATATTGCAATATTCGATCTGAATAATCATACAATACATCCGTTTTATTATTTCCTGTTTGTATGATATTGTTTTCAGTCATCCGTTTCATAGAAATATCGGCATCACGTTTTGAGTAACCTTCATTTTTCACACATTTTTTTCCCTTGTGATTTGGAGTCTATTTTGGTCAGTCTTGAGGAAATGATATGCTGTTTATGTCTGTAGGCGACTTAATGTCCATATTATATTCACTTTTCAGATTTTTTCTGTCATCAGTGCTTTTTGAATAGAGGGTACAAATCTGAGGGAGATGAAGACAGGGAGATGAAGAGTCTAGGATATGTAGCACTGGAACTGGTTAGACCTATAATTGCAAAAACGTTTACTTTTATTGCTTTTTACAGTGTACACATGAGTAGGAAATTACTATTATGATATTTGAAAGTAATGCATTTTATTGAAAAATAACTGCAAATGATATTGAATAATGTTCCGTTTTGATGAATGTTGCTTGTTTCCATTTAGTAGCATATTGCCAGATATTTCCAAAAGCCTTTTGTAACGGTTTGACTGAATTCTACACAGCAGAATGATCTCTTCTCCATGAGAGGCATTGAGAACAGGAGACAGTTCAGGGTTAGCCTGACTAATTGGATGAGTTTTGTTCAATATAATTATCAGATATTTTCTTTCTCAGATTTCCCCATTTGTCAATTATCTGGACCAAAATTTAAGAGCTTGGAAATAAGTAAATTTTCTTCCCAGAAGGCATTATCAGTGCATTTGCTTCAATCGATTGTAGACAGATATCTTTGTTTACTTATTATTGTCCTACAGTCATGGCTTGGGAGTAAAAAGGCACCGATTGATGCACACACACACACACACACACACACACACACACACACACACACACACACACACACACACACACACACACACACACACACACACACACACACACACAATGTGTACTATACCCATGGATTATGAAAGCGTAGTTACTTTGTGTAAAGACTGCTTGGAAGTCTTCTAAATGTCAGTTTCATCCACAGCAACCAAATCTTCCCTTCAATATCCCATGGCACTGCTCCTGTAGTAAATAGCAGCTGTGTTGGTTGAATTAGTGTGTGGTGTTTTAAATTTTGAGCTGGCCAACAAGTTGTCATAAGGCTTTGAGGCATGCTATCACTGTGCTGCTCACTGTTTGTTATTGAACATCCAGTGACTTGCCAGCTAGGCCAGTGGTGTTCTCACTCCTCAGCCCAGTCCAGGGCTCACTGTCCCCAGGCTCAGCCCAATGCAGGGAGCTGGGAGCGTGGAGGCTCATAGAGGAGAAAAGCCACACAACTCTCACTCCTCTCCCCTCTCTCTCTCTCTCTCTCGCTCTCTCTATTTACAAATAGGTTGTACTGCTTCAGTGAGTGAGATGGTCAGTGGTGAGAGACAGAGAGAGAAAGAGGGTTCTCTTTGTATTCCACGGCTGGCTTTGGCGCTTTGGGAGCTAGACACGACACCTTGCAAATAATCTGGGCTTAGCGAGGAATTAGTTGGCTCAGGTGGGTTGTGTGAGGCAAGCAGTCCATCGTCCCCTGAAATGAATATCCTCGGCAGGTCAGGAAACCCCAAAAATATTTTGTCTGCCATGAATCAATGTGTTTCACTTTCCTTTTAGCTCACAACGGCTTATTTGGAAAATAAATCCCATTCTCCTTTTGGCAGTTAGAGCTGAATGTCACTTTGGGCGGGTCACACACCGAGCCAATGGTTAAAATATAAACAAAAAGAAAGAGAGTGCTAGGATTTATTCATATTTTTAAAGACTGATTGCTAGATATTTCATTAGTATTCACCACTCTGTGTCGTACACTCCAGTAAAATGTATTAGTTGTTAGTGAACTGCCATACGAGCAGTGTGGCACAGATTGTCCAATCCTTATTGATTTTGTAGCTGAATATGCCAAAGTGTCATTATTTCTCAGCACTGTAGCATATTTTGTACAACAGCAACTGCTGCTGCTACATTGTATTGAATAACTCCCTGTATAGATTTCATATTGGCGAGTACACCGGATTTTGATTCAGAAGGAACATTTGAGCTATGTTGTGTACAGAGTCACAGAGGCAGACATGAATGACTATATTTGAATAGTATTGACTGTCCTCCGGACATCAACCACAACCATCTGTCTAGAATACTGAGTGAGATGTCCAGTGCGACGCAAACACACCCAGCCAACCCTTCCACCACACAGACAGTTGACTCTGCCTGTTTGTGTCATAATGGCAAATATTTGATGCCAAATTCCCTGTGTCAGACGGCTTAAATCGATTTGACTTTTACCTAGACGATCATGTTTTACCATTTTAAGTGACGTCTCATGAACTGTCACCTGTATTAAAAAATATCTTCCATAATGTCTAGAGGTTTTGTCCCCTTTTAGCCTGAGTTGTTTTACGGTGCCTATAAAAGGACGTTTGGCTAGTTTGTGTGAAATCCAGTGTAATTAGCTGCTCTGAGATGTGCCAACATCTTCTCACTATGTGTATTAGAATCACATGCAGATGATGAGAGAAGAAACACCTCCTCTAATGTTTCGTAGGTTTGCCAGGTTTGGTAGAGCAGTTTAAAAGTATATTTATTACTGTATTATATATGCACATGTAAATGTGTCTGGTTCCTATATTATCGATAAGCTATTTTTACATTTTGAGAAATAAACTTTTTTTTGGAACTTGTGTATTTTGAAAATGATCTGTGCTGTTACAGTGATGTTTGTCTATTGATTAAATAATGGATTGTGATTGGGTTTGTCCTGTGCATTTGTCTTGAATTAAAGGAAGTAATTCATTTTAATGTCATTATATTATTTAGATAGTGTTAAAAGTAAATGATGATCTCTGTGTCCATGTCCCTTCATATACATTCAGAGAGATCTAAGTTTGAATCATCTACCAAATTACCACAACATCAACTTGCAAATCGTCTAAATATGTCCTCCACATAGATAATGTGCCTATGTGTACAAGTGTGTGTGTTTGTGTCTGTGTGTGTGTGTGTGTTCTCTGCCTCCCCAGAGTAGTTGAATGACACCGTCTGCCCTGTCCTGTAATAAAATGTAAGAGTGGCACTTTCACGGTTGTCAACAATCTCTAAATATACTGACAGACAGGGAAAGTACGGGAGCTGTGGTCTGAATGACGCTCTCTAAGGAAACTTAAGCCGCTTGGGTCTCCTATTCTTGGCCAGCAGTCATAGTTGACAGTCCATTTTTATATGTAAATTGGATTCATCTGCGTTTCTCTCCTGAAACAACCAGACGGAAACTATGTTTGACATCCCAACTTTTTACCTTTATGGAGGGTTATAGCTTATTTTACACCCGTGCCTTTCTGATAGGAATGATATTATACTTCATTGTTGTTGACATTGCAATTTTTCAAGATATCATAACATTGTCACTTACAACTAAAATAATATGTTGTGTTTAATATTTCACTGACAGCTGCACCAGTCTACCTGTAGTAATCCAATTATGACAACATGGAAATGACATCTATGACATTTCTATTATAAATGCAGATGAATCCTGTCAGTATATTTATATTTTTGAGCTATTCTCAGTAGATTCTGACATCTACTATGTATGTATTTTAGGTCATTACAATGTTATTACAATGTTATTACAATGTTATTACAGTGTTAATACAACTATTGCTCATCATTAGTGATAAGGATAATACATCCTCACTTGTGATCATTCGGTTGTCAGACGTTGATTTTCAACTTTGGCTGAACTTCTACTACTCAGTCTTATCATATACATATTTAAAACTACGTAGTATATTATAAGACAAACATGTAGTAATGAGATAGAAGCGTCTCAAGACCTCCCTTCGGTATCAGTCTCCCGACGGCTCGGCATGGTGTGGAGCGGTGCAGAGGAGTGTGTGTGTCAGTGTATGTCAGGCTCCAGCCCCGTGGGCTGACTCAAGTACCCTGGGAGCACAAGATTTGTTCCTGTAGCTCCGGCACCAGGCAGCTCGGTTCTTCTCTCGGCTCTGCTCCCTCGTCTGCCGGAGAAGAGAGAAATGATTAGCACGCCGGTACAACACTCAGCCTACATCTGCTTTAGCCGGCTCTCGCCATAAGGGGATATCCTGTGTCCTTTTATTGGATTGTCAGTTTCACTCTGAGTCCACGGCTCTGCGAGCTGATGGTTATGATAATAAAATTGAAATATCCAGGTACTTATCACTGTATTACCTGGCTATCAACACCTACATGGTGTCATACTTTAGAGGTTATCCCAGGGTAGAGATCTGATACTCAGGGAAAGACTCGATGATGAAAGGGGGCATGAATGGGGCTTTAGTTATTGGTACATTTTCAAGGTGCTATTTTCCTGGATAGATTAGGGGGAAAGACAGAGTGTAATGTGATGCTTGGGCATCTGGCCAGACCTGAGCGCTGTAGTATAACCCATTTTCAACAGACATTCCCCTGACACTGTAAGGCTGCATCCCAAATGGCACCCTATTCCCCATATAGTGCACTACTTTTGACCAGGTCCCATAGGCACTGTGTGATAATGTAAAGGGATTTTTTTCTGAGGGAGGCTGCATGTGTGTGCAATGTGCCAAAGCTCAGATCAGGTTTTAAATCAATTTGAATGGGTGTTCAGGACAGCTGATATCTATAAAAGATTTCTCAGCTAATTCTCATGGAGAGCCTGATGTGGACAGATATTCTGTGTGGCTTTGAAGAGCTACAGCAGGGGGATGTACACGATGCTGCAGGTTTGACCTTATCCACATGAATTGGTTCAACATTTGAGGACTTAGATAAATCAATGGTGACTTTATGATAGCATATCAACATAACTTAAATGTTTTCTGTGTGTGATATGAATGTAAATCTATGGAATATTAATACAAATATGGATTTATGAAATGCAGATTTATAAAACCCTGAATGTAGCTTCCGTTTTGTTTTGGGTTGTTAGAGATGAGGCCACTTCTTTTGAGCTGATGTTATACCCTTACTTATGACCACCTTCAAATTGCCCTTTGGGATAAAAATCTTTGAAACGTTTTTTTGCCAGCGTTTCATTAAATCACCTCACACACTTTGTCCAATCTGACCATCTAATCCTCCTGAGAGTCTCAGTCTGTTTCACTGCTCCAGAGGTCAAGAGGTGAAGTGCAGCTAATTTATTCATTCAGTCAAATTTCCTGGCTGTGCAGATGGCAGCCTGATATGATATCACTATCACAATCCCATTGGAGTATGCAGGCTGGGTACCCGGGACGAGTGTTCACATGAGCAGGCCCAGCCTTATCAGATTGACGAGCGCTGCCCTTATCTGTGACAGACGGTTCTGGTCCAGCTGCAGGCAGGGGAGGGAGAGATGGAGAGATGGAGAGATGGAGAAATAAGCCGCTTAGATAGACTTGATCCAACCCCAGATCTCTCTCTGAGGAAAAGTTTGTGACTCTTCTTCAAAGAGGCTCTGTCATGTTGTTTGAAATAGTTTGATGGCTGGTGCTGAATGAAAATGACACTTCTTGTGTGTCCTGTTACAGAAGGTGACCTGAGGAGGATGACCCCACAGTGAGACTGGACCCTTCCGTGAGGACCCACCTTCCCCTGACCTGCGTGTCCAGAGCCTCCTCCCGCACCCCGGACACCCTGCCCCATTCCTTCTTCTCTCAGCCCCTCCTCTGGGCCCAGGAACCCCCCTCCCCAGGTACCAGGATGGACTTGCACCGGGCCGCATTCAAGATGGAGTCGTCCTCCTACCTGCCCAACCCTCTGGCATCCCCAGCCCTCATGGTGCTGGCTTCCACCGCAGAGGCCAGCCGCGACGCCTCCATCCCCTGCCAGCAGCCCCGCCCCTTCGGCGTGCCCGTCTCCATGGGGGAAAAGGACATGCACCTGCCGTTCAACAACGGCTCCTACACCTTCGCCTCCATGTACCACCGTCAGGGAGCCGTTCCCGGGGGCTTTCCCAACCGGGACTTCCCCTCCTCCCTGCTGCACCTGCATCACCAGTTCGCCCCCCCAAACCTGGACTGCTCCCCCATCAGCATGCTGAACCACAGCGGGGTGGGGGCCTTCCGACCCTTCGCCTCCCCCCCAGAGGACCGCGACGGGGCAGGGGGCTATCAGTCAGCCTTCACCCCAGCTAAGCGCCTCAAAGGCTGCCTGGATGCAGACGCCTCTCCCCACCTGCGCTACACGGACGCTGAGGGTAAAGAGTATGACTTTGGGGCACAGATCCCCTCCAGGTCCCCAAGCGCCCTCAAAGCAGTTGAGGACGCTGGGAAAAAGATTTTTGCAGTGTCAGGCTTATTGTCCGACCGCGAGACGTCATCAAGTCCAGAAGACCGCATCGAACGCTGTGAGTACATTTACCTTTATCTAATGTTTCACAAAGGTCTGATTAGTCTGTAAAGTAAAGAAACATAAAACGTGTGTAATGATTTGTTATCTTTATTATCAAATCATGCCTCACAAACAACATGATTTTGATATTAATTTACAAGAAAACATTTATCTAAAAACAGCACATACTATATACTGTTATTTAGTAGAGACTGCAGCACCCATTCTATGTGAGAAGTGTATTCAACTACCAGAGAATGTTAAGATAGTGTTTCACAGAGCACATTACAAGGAACTCCACAGGTCTAATTCATAAATGAGATGGAGGTTTCTCTTGGGTAAGTGCAAGTGAAAGAATTGGGGAAATTCAAATGATGGCATAACCTTTCCTGAACAGGGCGTGCTCAGAAGAATAAGTGTGCTGCTGAGTGAGAGTCCAGTAATATAACTGGCCGTAATTCACCCTGTGAACCTTAACTCCAAATACAGCAGCCTGTGAAAACCAAAGACATTTCCATAGGCCTTAAACTCACACACACAGACGCTGTCCTCTCCTCTCACTGTGGACTGTGGTGAACGCATACACACACACACTCATGTGCGAGTACGCGCTCTCTCTCTCACACACACACACACACACACACACACACACACACACACACACACACACACACACACACACACACACACACACACACACACACACACACACACACACACACACACACACACACACACACACACACACACACACACACACACACACTCCTACCAATAATGTCCTCTGTCACCACCACAGCACACTACACTGATTTTCTGGTCCCTTCTTTCTGCCTTTTCCCCCGTCCCTCCCTGTCCCTGTCACTCCGACTCCCACAAGAGCATTGGTCAATGAGCGGAGGCCATTTGGCTCTCTGTTTGAATCTGATTACTTGGGAAGTGACTCGCTACAAGATGGGGCACAGTCCTGTCATCAGCATTCATCATACCACTGCACTCACCCAACCAGCGTGGCAAATTAACAGGGGATTACCCAGCTTTCCAAACTTTGGCAGGAGACATGTCTCTAACAGAAGGGGCGTTCAATCGGAGTACCCACTACCCCTGTCTCCCCCTACCCTCCTCTCTCTCTGCACAAGTACTAACAACTCCTACACATGTCAACACAATCCATCTGATCTTGTGACAGATTGGTGGGAGGGAGAGAGACAGAGAGACAGAGAGCGAGCGAGATAGAGAGAGCGAGAGAGAGAGTGGGGGTCTCTCTGGATGAGCAGGGGATTGAGGCCTCATTATGATGGTGGGTAATTCCCTGTGCTTTTTTGCCATCTTTCTGTCTCTGTCTCAGTCCATCTTTCTGTCTCTGTCTCAGTCCATCTTTCTCTCTCTGTCTCAGTCCATCTTTCTCTCTC
Organism: Salvelinus alpinus; assembly: GCF_045679555.1. Lineage (NCBI taxonomy): Eukaryota > Metazoa > Chordata > Actinopteri > Salmoniformes > Salmonidae > Salvelinus > Salvelinus alpinus. The sequence continues at coordinate 30,218,314 of NC_092108.1, forward strand.
TGTCTCAGTCCATCTTTCTCTCTCTGTCTCAGTCCATCTTTCTCTCTCTGTCTCAGTCCATCTTTCTCTCTCTGTCTCAGTCCATCTTTCTGTCTCTGTCTCAGTCCATCTTTCTCTCTCTGTCTCAGTCCCGCTTTCTCTCTTTTTCTCCCCCATTTCCTCTCCCTCTCACTGGGAGGGCTAGAGTGCGAGAGATCGAACCACCCTTGATCAAAAACATGAGAGACAAGGGCGGCGAGCTGAGACTGATCCGATAAAAAAAACACCGGAGGAGCAGGGAAGGCTGTGAATGACACACCCAGTCAGAAGAAAGAGAGGGAGAGAGAAGTAGGGAAGAAAAGAGAGAGAGAAAGAGAGAGAAGTAGGGAAGGGAGAGAGAGAAAGAGGGAGAGAACTGAAAGAAATAGCACTTCTCATAAAGGATTACTTCTCATATGAGTCCTGTTTAAAGCCACTTTGGTGGTTTTGAGGAACTGTAAATGTCAGCCCAACTGTAGAACCAGAGAGATGCATTTCGATTTCTACTTTGTAACGTGTAGTGTAGATGGAAGAAGTGAAATAGATAGAATTACATGTCCTTCATTTTGAGGCATTGGGAGATTGCAAAATGCAGCTACATGAATTCTCCCGGAGAAAGGCTTATGAATGTTACCAATAGCATCCAGATCTACTGCTACTGTGCCTTAAGCTGATATTGGTGTCATTTGATTACGATATGGCCTGGTTCATCCTCACTGATATAGAGGAGATTATGATGGAAGGGGACCAGTGGACTAGGGGACCGGGGGTTTGGCATCCCCACTGAGGAGCAAGGCGGCATGGGCGTAGGGTATGGTGAGGACTGGGAGTGGGGAAATTAGTTTGAGAGCTGGAAGCTGTTTTCTGTTTTGGAGTCTTGTCTAATTCGATTAAACCTGGGCCCACCAAGGGCTCTAATGCAATTGAATTTCCAGCACTTTTATATAAGAGACTTAAATTGGGTTCCCCTTGACTGGATAGCTAGCTGCTTGCTGTCACTCCTGGAACAGTGTCCCCTCAGTGTTAAGCCCACCAAATCTTCCCAGTACAGTCACTGGCACGTTTTTAATACGCTATGCTGTCAACCATTAAACCTCCACATAAAGGCCCCATCATGGCATAATATATATATGCATAATATACGCATGTCACATTATAAGCTATTACCAGTCAGTGTATTCATACTACATATTTATCCTCTGAAATCAGGAATAAAAAGGTTTTTCCTTCTATACTGTATTATTCACAGGCATCAGGAGTCATTTGCCTGTTTAAAATTCACATTAATATTTACACTGAAACAGTCACATGCAGAAGCTCAGTGAAGACAGAAGAACACTTGTTTGTTTGTGTGAGTGATTTTATATTTGTGTATCTCTGTGTGTTTTGTGTGTGTGCCATTTATTTTTATGGATATAGTGTGTGTGTGTGTGTGTGTGTTTGTTCCTGTGTGTGTATGTGTGTGTTTTGTGAGAGTCTACATCTCCCTGTGTGAGTGTGTGACAGCTGGAGATTGTTTGTTTGTTTTTCCCCCACCACACAATTGCACGGCAGAGCTGAGCATTGAACATGACCCTGAACAGCTAACCCACTTCCACAATTCCATTCCACAAAGCACCCCAACAAGCCTGACTTTGGGGAGGAGAGAGAGAGAGAGAGAGAGAGAGAGAGAGAGAGAGAGAGAGAGAGAGAGAGAGAGAGAGAGAGAGAGAGAGAGAGAGAGAGAGAGAGAGAGAGAGAGAGAGAGAGAGAGAGAGAGAGAGAGAGAGAGAGAGAGAGAAGTAAAGACTGTGTGTGTGAGCGAGTGAGAGAGAGCAAGAAAAATTGAGATAAAAGGAGAGATCAAATAAATAATAAAAAAGGAGGATGAGCAATCAGTGTGGTTTAGAGCTGAAACACAGACCCCAGCTGACTTCCTGAGCAGCTGAAATAAAAGAGAAGAATCCTTAAGACAACAGTGTAGCCACGCGGGCTTCCTTCCTGACGTGACCAAGCTGTGAGCCGTACAGGCCTGTCTCCATAAATCCCCGCTGATTTACGGGGAACTGGGTGCCTGGCAGGGCCACAGTTAACCCCCACCAGCCCAGTCAGGACTGGGGTTAGCCACTGACCGACCCACCGCCTAGTCAGTCAGACGACAGGCCAGTAAGACTAGGCTAGATATCCCATCTAATGTCTGTCTGTCTGGGAGAATCAGGATTCAGAATCAGGATTCAGTTCCTCCCACATTGTATTCAAGACCACCTGAGTTTTGGGTTTAGGTTTGGGGTTCAATTACTTGGTGATGATTCTGAATATTATCAGCTAGGTTGTTGTGATATTAAAATGAATGCAGTACAGTATGTAGTTCCATCTCCATACCTGGTTCTGTGACACCGGTTGCCAGGCAGATTGTTCAGCTGGTGACTTTAAAGATTTACTGGCCCATACCTTTCCCTCTCCGTCCCCGTCACCATGATTGATGCAGATTTTCATGTTTGTCATTCCTGCCTTGTATATCTGTCACCCAACTTGCAGTTATTCCACCGTTCTTCACATCCAATGTTCAAAAGAGCAACGTGCGCTGACAGCTGTTAAAACACACAGTCAGTCAGATGAGGAGGTGTTTTCTTTCTTTCAAAGAGCAGATGTCATCAGTGTGGTTATTATTCCCAGGGAAATATTACAAACTTTGGGAAACAGTTGCAGGAAAAGGAGACAATCATCGAGAGGATCCTCAAAGAGTAAGGATGATAGTGATGATGGTGATAAGAATAGAAAATGCCTTTATATTTGAATTCCTATCATCTCACGAGGCTCTTGAATTTTTTGTTTCGTTACAACAACCACTATTCATTTCATTCTGGCAGGTGAAGACTTAAATAAACAAGGAGACATTGTCATCCCCACAAAAATCTGCTCCCTGCTCCCCCCTCCCCCCTCCTCTTGCCCTGATCTCATCCCCTCTCCCTCCCTCGCTCTCCTCTCCCTGTCACGGTCTAGTGGCGAGGTTAAGTTAAGTAAGAGTGTTCTAATAATTAGGCTGCAGCCCGGGTGCTCGTCTGTGTTACCCAGATGTTAAAAGGCTTGTCCTCTCATGTTGCCTCCCTGTCAGTCACCCCCCCCCACCACCTCCCCACCTCCTCTCCCGCCCAGCTCCTGGGTGCTGTGGCCCTCTGGCCTCCATTTCTTTGTTAAGTCTCTTTCTGTCTCTCTCGTTGGGTGGTTGTTGGCAGTAGACAGCAGGTGTCTACCCACCACAACGCTGTGTTAAAGAGAAGAGCAGTGGGCTGTGCCATTGTCGCAGCGCAATACAGATCAAGGATTAGCGCTTCCTGCCTGGGCTTTGTTGGATCGGCCACTTGAATTGAACACAGATTGGTGTGCGGCCTCGATTATTGAAACGAGCCGCTGGATCCACTGTTAGGGAAATGAACGGGGGGAAATTAGATGAGCGGCGCCACCCTCCTCCAAGGAACAGCTGGGTTCTCTGGACTAGTAAACAGCTCCTTGCAGTGCTCAGTTAAAGGAGGGACACATTGAACACAAGCCCACAACTTTTTAATCTGTTTTTCTCATATTGCCGAGCTAGAAAGAGAACTTGTTTCAGCTCCAGACAATATGAGAACATAAGTCTCAAAAGAAGGGACGATTGAAGTCGTAATGTAAAACAGGAATATTTATATAGCTAGTAATATTGTGGTGGTATGTTTTCCCTGACAATGGGCTTTATTCTTTTTTCTGTATGTGCCTGTGTGCAAGCTCGTTATTTATGCTGTGTGTGTGTGTGTGTGTGTGTGTGTGTGTGTGTGTGTGTGTGTGTGTGTGTGTGTGTGTGTGTGTGTGTGTGTGTGTGTGTGTGTGTGTGTGTGTGTGTGTGTGTGCCTCAGCAGTATGGGGGGCCCAGTCTCCGTCCGTTCCACTTGGCCCCCTCCATTTCATCTCCCAGGCCCCGGGTCAGCTACATTCCCATGGTCCGGATTCCAGCCCTGCGCTGATGTCACTCAGCCTCTATAAACCCCAGTGAAACCAGCCCGCTGAGTCCAGTAGAACTTCCACAGCTGGCACTCAGTTCCGTTCCTCCGTTACACAGGGGTCAGGCTGCTAGACAGGGCACCAGGAGGGCAGAACACCCTGGAGGTCCAGTCCTCCATCCCCTCTTTCCTCTCCTCCCTTTTATTAAACAGGTTTGGAACATATTCTTTAGTTGTCACTGACTGACTCACAGAGTCCAGAGCTGTTGGGTTTATTTCTCCGGAGTGCCTGTATTCCACGGCCCTCGGCCTGCCCATGTTAATGCAGACGTATTGAAAGGTCTGTCCCCAACAGAACACCCTTAAAGAGCCAGGGGCTGGAGCCGCGCTCCTGCTAACAGGTCCCCCACCTAGAGCAAGGCTAGACAGACCCCCACGACAGCTGGCATGTAGTCTTCTATCGCTTTTATTCCCCCTTTTCTTTTTATCTTCATGTTTCCTATGTTCCTCTCCTTTCCTCTTTTTCTTCCCTCCTTCCCTCTCTTTCTCCTCCCTCCCTCTCTCCTCGGTAGCTCTGGCCCCTTCTTCTCATCTCTGTAATCTAATCTTCTCACAGTTTGTGGATGCAGTCTTCTGTGACAAGCTTGTTTCCAAAAAGCCCACTTGGCAAAAGGACACATATATGTTACGCCCTTAATTTGGAATAATTCATCGTCAAATGATTGAGGCCTCTGAAGCGCTGCTGTGAGAGGCTGCGTTTGGGATCGTTACCTGTTTTAACACACGGTTGCACAATGTTTCACAGTGTTGCAGACTGGAGCTGTGCCACAATAACACTCCTTTTTCAGACCATTACCTCACAACCACATGAAATGCACCTGTAGCTTTTGTTTCGGTGATATTTAGTCTTCACTGAAAATACACTAGAGTGGTTTTTCAGTAGGTAAATCTGGAGAAACAAAAACTAGAAAACGTAACAATTGGATGTATGGGTATTACAGTGAATTACCAGCAAACTAAATAGGCATGTTTCAAACCGTTCAAGTGGGCATTTCCTTGTTATTCGCACCATCAGATGCAGAAACATTGTATAATCACAGTTTCAGCTGCTAATCACGGAACCAACATGAATAAAGAAAGGCCTCCATACTGCCACATGTTCAATCCAATCTGCATGGTCCTTCACACTGACCCACAATGCAGTGGTGCATTTGTGACAGGTGACGGCTATTAGGAAAGTGTTGCCATTCTCCCCTAGCTACCTTCATGTCACTCACCCTCCGTCCAATCCTCCTCTCACTAGCCCCAATTAATTATTTATCAGCATGTATCATCTATTTACCTTTGTAATCCATCTGTCAGCAGGCCTATTGATTCAAACCTGCATTCTAATTGTGCGTCCTCTACTCAGCAGCTATCTCATATTGAAATCCAATAGCTGTCACCCACCCAGCCTCTCTCTGTATTAGTTACCCAGCCTCTATCTGTATTAGTTACCCAGCCTCTATCTGTATTAGTTACCCAGCCTCTATCTGTATTAGTTACCCAGTCTCTATCTGTATTAGTTACCCAGTCTCTATCTGTATTAGTTACCCAGTCTCTCTCTGTATTAGTTACCCAGCCTCTCTCTGTATTAGTTACCCAGCCTCTATCTGTATTAGTTACCCAGCCTCTATCTGTATTAGTTACCCAGTCTCTATCTGTATTAGTTACCCAGTCTCTATCTGTATTAGTTACCCAGCCTCTCTCTGTATTAGTTACCCAGTCTCTCTCTGTATTAGTTACCCAGCCTCTCTCTGTATTAGTTACCCAGCCTCTCTCTGTATTAGTTACCCAGCCTCTATCTGTATTAGTTACCCAGCCTCTATCTGTATTAGTTACCCAGTCTCTATCTGTATTAGTTACCCAGCCTCTATCTGTATTAGTTACCCAGTCTCTATCTGTATTAGTTACCCAGCCTCTCTCTGTATTAGTTACCCAGCCTCTCTCTGTATTAGTTACCCAGCCTCTATCTGTATTAGTTACCCAGCCTCTCTCTGTATTAGTTACCCAGCCTCTATCTGTATTAGTTACCCAGCCTCTATCTGTATTAGTTACCCAGTCTCTATCTGTATTAGTTACCCAGCCTCTCTCTGTATTAGTTACCCAGCCTCTATCTGTATTAGTTACCCAGCCTCTCTCTGTATTAGTTACCCAGCCTCTATCTGTATTAGTTACCCAGCCTCTCTCTGTATTAGTTACCCAGCCTCTATCTGTATTAGTTACCCAGCCTCTCTCTGTATTAGTTACCCAGCCTCTATCTGTATTAGTTACCCAGCCTCTCTCTGTATTAGTTACCCAGTCTCTATCTGTATTAGTTACCCAGTCTCTATCTGTATTAGTTACCCAGCCTCTATCTGTATTAGTTACCCAGCCTCTATCTGTCTGTAGCGGTGATTTTGTTAATCATTGGAGTCATAGTAGCTATTCTAAATTATTCTTAGGGCGGCAGGTAGTCTAGTGGTTAGAGAGTTGGGCCAGTAATGTCACTGGTTTGAATACCTGAGCAGACAAGGTGAAAAATCTGTCGATGAGCCCTTGAGCCCTTGAGCGAAACACATTTCACTCACTGCACCTATCTGGTATATGTAACAATGAAACTTTAGCTTTTCTTGTTTTTTCTGAAGGAAGATGGATTTCAAACACCAAACTTCTTTACTCTCGTTCTATTCAGTTTCAATTCTCTAGTTCTTCTTTCTTTCATTCTTTTTTTCTATATTTTTTCTTAGCTAGTTCTGTTGACATTGAGGTGTCGGGTAGAGATGTGTAGCAGGCTGTCTGTCTGATCGTGTGGAGTGTACCACACCACATACCACACTACCCTGCACCACAGCACACTACCCTGCACCACACCACATACCACACTACCACCACACTACCCTGCAGCACACCACACTGCACCACACCAAACCACACCGCCTGTCCGTGTCCAGGCGCCTGCAGCCGGTGCTTTTATAAGCCAGTAAATAGGTCCATAGGGGGGTAGTAACCAAGCAGCCGGGAGGAAATTGTTCAAGTAGGCACTTAACCAGCAGCCCCACCAGTCTCCCTCCCTCCCACTCTCTTATCATGATGGCTTATACTGTTGTTCTCAGTTGTCTTCTAACAAGGCTTTTGACATAATTGAATACAGTAGCCCTGCAGAGTGCCGATAAGTGTGTGCGTTTGCGTGTTTGAGTGTGTGTAAGCTATGTGTGTGTGTGTGTGTGGGAAGATGAATGACTACGTGTGTGCGAGCATTCGTACATGCGCGTGTGTGTATATAAATGTGTGTGTGTGCGTGCGTGCGTGATGTCTGTCTGTAGGGTTTATATATGCACATTGGTATACAGTACATGTAAACTTATTGCTCACTTCGTGCCCTCCTCCTCCTTCTCTTAGTCTCCTGGGCGAATCAGAGGCTACGTGTGAGAGCCCAGCATGAGTAAACGCTGAAATGCAGCAATCAGTAAACACTCACTGAGCTAATGACATCAATCAATGGCCTTTTAAAACAGCAATTTGATAATTACAATCATCAATGCTCCCCGCAGTATTCATTACCAAGCAAGGACTGATCTCAATAGGGCCCCCCTCCATTTCTCTCTCTCTCTTTCTCTGTTTTACTGGTTAAATCAAGGTTAAATAAAAAATTAAGTATTGTCTCGTCAACTGGCCTGAGGTGTTTAGATAAAGCTTATAGAGATGGATTTATTTAGATATGTTTTAGAATGATCCTGTTTTGTAATATTAAGATTAGGAGCATTATCTATGTTGAGTCCTGTCGGGTTGTTAAATGCTAAACCCCCTGCTCAATTTGTGTGTTTGCATTTCTTATGTAAAAAAGAGGAAAAGGGGGATACCTAGTCAGTTGTACAACTGAATGCATTCAACCAAAATGTGTCTTGCACATTTAACCAAACCCCTCTGAATCAGAGTGGTGCGGGGGGCTGCCTTAATTGACAATTAATGATTAAAAGGATTACTTAATCACAATGTAATATATTTGTCTTTAGTATCGTTTGGTCCAATAATACACTACTGTTATTTCTCAACAACAACACAAATGACTATTTTAAACAACCTCTGTTTAATTTTGGGGTAAGAATTGATATAATACATTTACACATCTTAGTAACTCAAAGTGTGAGACAATTCCAATGGTTCATTTGGTGATGTGCAGCCTGGTGCAGACAGCAGGTTTATTTTCATTATGATGGATTAGCAACAATTATGCCACAGCTGTAGAAAATCAATTTAATTCTTCACTTGTCTCTCCTTTCAAAATACTTTCTTAGATGAAACCATGGTGTCAGAAGTAGGAGACACGGTCCTTATGTTTCATCTTGTTCGGTGATCAGTGATTCCGTTGTCTGGTCGGAGAGTCTCTGAGAGTCGTGATGCTTGTCGTTACTGCGGGGGCGCGGGGAATTGCGCAGAAGTTTATTTATGTGACACATCAAAGGGAAACAGCGGCCGTTTGACTAACCCTCTCAGCGTGGGGTCCACAATCGTCTGAACCAGTGCCTCCCCCTTCCACCCCAACCACCCCTACAATCAAAGATGAAAACTGTCCCTGGGTTGCTCCTCACTGGGTCATTTTCATCATATTTGTTGTGTGTACCAGCCAGCCAAACAGAGACAATTTTGAGATACAGAGCTGAAAATTGTTGCTTTTGAAAATGACACCTGAAAGTGGTGAGTTTGGGGCTAATCTGGGGTGGACTGGGGTCCTAGCTCTCTTCTCTTTATAGAGTGGTCCTGTTTGGCTACACGTGGCTGACTGTGGCTCTGTCTGAGTTAAGCCCCGTAACCCACCTGGCGAGGTGTAATCCTGTAGTCATGTCAGACTGCGGCAGGCTCCAGCACTCTACGGGTTCCATTTCGATGTTGGATGTCTAATATCGCATCCCCGTGGTAAAATGCTCGGAATTCTGCCCTCCTGGAAGGGGGAGGGTGGGGGGGTGCTGAAGGGTTGAGGAGTGGGGGGGAGGGGAGAGATAGAAGGGAGGCAGGGGGCTTAGAGGAGCAGAAGAGAGAAAATCTGTCACTTCTCCCAAAGCAGCCACCCTTCTGACCTCCATTCAAAGATATATTGATTTTCCAGTGCTCCCTCCAAGAGCAGGAGTGGTGTGTGGTGGGAGAGACGGAGCGTCAGGAGCAACACAGTATGGCTCCTCTTCTCTACAAGTTAAACACAGATCCCTCGCTACCTCACTAGCAGAAAAATATAATAAGCACAAAGACATGAATAGAACAGAATGTATAAAAGACAGCAACATCTCTGTGTGTGTACCAGTAGGAAGTGTGTGTGTGTGTGTGTGTGTGTGTGTGTGTGTGTGTGTGTGTGTGTGTGTGTGTGTGTGTGTGTGTGTGTGTGTGTGTGTGTGTGTGTGTGTGTGTGTGGGTGTGTGTGTGTGTGTGTGTGTGTGTGCGTGGAAAGCCAGTGTTTCAATCTATTTCTGGCATATGGTGTTGTCTTGTTGTTCTCAGACAAGCTGATCCAAGCTCTCAGTTCAGAACTCCCTCTAGTTTTCTTTATTGGAATCCCTCCGATAGCCAGGCTGCAGGGAGCCACCTGAGGAGATCCAAAGATCCTTCAGAAGAGGACAAAACAAAGCTAGCATGTAGAAACAAGTAGAGCCAAGGGGAAAGCGCTCCCAGCATCTCTCTCTCTTAGTGCTCCTGTCTTATTGGTCGTAAGCCCTCTCTCTCTTCTCTCTCTGACACTGGACAGGGACAGTGTAGCAGTAGGAGAGACTGATCCTGGTGAGGAAACTGTTTGTTTAGTACACCCTGACAAACCTTCCACCAATGACGCACAACGTTTTAGAAAATGTTTCAATATTCCAGTTTGTTTCCTTTCGATCTGTTGAGATTCTGTTCAATAATGTAAAGAAGAATGGAGGAATTCCATGATTTGCTTGCCAAAAGGTAGTGGTTTCAGTATTTTCCATACACACTACATTAGGTTTTTTACAAATCAAACTGTTATTATTGGTAGTTGATACTGTGAAGCCTCATATAAACATTGCATAAATACCATGATTATAATACCCTGTTTTCCTTTAAAAGGGAGTGTAGCTAAGGCTCCTTAGCTCCTAAAGCTATGGCCCACAGTGTGTCTTCCAACAGATGTAAACCCAACATTCACTTATAAAAAAGACTGACTTTGCAGCAATGTCACAGCAACAAACATTGTTGAATCATGATCAGTGGAGAGAAGAGGTCAGGTGTTCACTGGGAGGTGACCTTACACGGCAGCATGGTGCAAGGTCCTTGGTATCCGTGGTAATGGCTGACTGCTGGGGCTGCTGGGGCAGAGCTGGACACGCCAGGTCATCTCGGACATTGGCGGTTCACAGATAGCAGAGTGCATGCTGGGGAGAGGTCCTGCTGGGTTGTAGCCCACTGTTAGTGCTCTAGTTAAATGACCGCCAGCTCAGACCAGGTAATGATGATCTGATGGGATCTGAGAACATACTGTGATAATATGAAGTGAACACCGGTGCCCTGGGGGTTTTACTGAAAAGCAAACAGAGAAGACAAAAGTGCATTTGAAAGTGAAATAGATGTAAAAGGGAGAAACTATGGGCCCGGCTGGTTTGAGTGTGGACTTTAATTTGTGTTGTACAGTGGAGTGAGTGCATTCGTGTATACATGTGTGTGTGTTAATCTGACTTGTCCTCTGTGTTGGTAATGCTTGTAGCCCCTCAGGCCTCTTCCTCCTGTATTAATACTATTCCATCGATATGGCCAGCGATGTGGTTGGGGCTGTCTGGTTTTGGGTGTCCTGCAGCAGGCATCCATCATCCAGCCGACAGAGCCCCCCTGGCAGTCAATAACCCAACAGAATGCTAATGGTGACATTTAACCATGGCTACTCAACAAGGGTTAAATATTCAGCATCCATTCCTAACCTCCTCAACTGGTCTGGCCTGGCTACACAACTGCCTACTGGTTTGTATAGGCTGAGCATGGGGCTGGAGCATGGAGTCCATAGAGATATATAATAATAGTAAAGAGGGTAGAGGCCTAGCCAGGGGAAGTAGGGGGGCTGACGATGCTGCAGAACCCCCTGATATTATATCGATTTTTATATTTATATTAAAATTCCACAAAATTATTGAACTAGGCCTTCCTGTGTGAGCAGAGAGAAATACTTGTCAGCAGAGCAGAGAAAAATACTCCCGTCGACAGCAGCCCCACCCCAAAACATCTTCCTGCGGCCATGGGTATAGGCATAAACCTTCAGAACTCTAACCTAGAATGTGCTTTATCCCATAAAGATATATAATACTAGAGCGGTTATGTCATAAACCTTTGTAAGTAGCGCATTTGTTCTTTATGTTCTATTTAATTCTATGATGAATCCCTTTAAAGCCAACCCACAGAGGGAGGGGATACTGGCCTTTCAGCTTGCTATTATTCACTTGACCATAAAATAAGATATGTTAGCATGTTAGAGAGGGGTTAGTGAATAGTGATGATACATAGGCATGGTCCCAGTGTTCACCTTTAAGAATAGTCATGCAGTGGATTTCAAGGGGGATTATGTTCATGCACACACAGGGTTAGAGGAGCTGATCGCTGATCACTTCCCCCACCTCCTCCTCCTCTACTCTCTCTCTGATCACTTCCCACACCTCCTCCTCCTCTACTCTCTCTCTGATCACAGATGGCAAATGTGTCAGGAGGGAGAGGGTTGGTTACGATCAAAGCCCCCAGCCAATACCCCTCCCTATCCAACCCAGGCCCACCACCCTCTCTTCCTCTCTGGACTGGTCCATGGCTAGGCCGAGGGTAGGATCAGGGATGGAGCAGCATGCACTAAGTGTGTCTGCCACATGAAAGTCTCCCTCGGCCTCCACTGTCCTCCCCTCATAGCTAGACCGACCAGCAGCCCAGCTCTCCTGCCCCCTCCTATTTCCCTTTCTCTCTCTCTCCCTCCCTTTCTCTTTCTTTTTCAGCCTGTCCATCAGTGGCCTTATAAATAATTCATTGCTCTTTCCCTGATGCCTTGTCACCTTGCCTTCTTATTCGCCACCTTGTCTCCTTCCTCTCAGTTCCCCTCCTCTGTTCTCAGTGTAGTGGAACACCCCAGGAGCCCGCTTGTCCGGGACCACACACTCTCTCATCCTCACCCCCCTCTCTTCCACCTCCTCCTCCTCTTCTTCTTCTCTTTCTAGACTTCTGTCTCAGTCAATGGTCATTAAGTCAGAGATGGGGGTCCTGGTGGGCTCCATTTGTAGTCTGCTGTGTTTGTGGCTGGTAATTAATAGCATGCCCTTTTAACTGGACAGTTCCTTCTAGATTCATGTTGTTTTCTACCAAGGGCCCCCGGAATTGGGAGGGTGGCAACAGCTTTTTGTTTGATCTCCGCATTCCTTATCATATTTTGACTTCCTGTTCAGTGGGGAGATGTTGTGTATGGATCAGCTTTAAGAGGTATGGCTTGTTTCTTTAATATTCTCCTCTCGGATGCCTATAAGGAGGGAGAGTTGAGTTGTCCTTTTTGAACTTCTCGGGTGTTGAAGAAGTCACTTGATTTAATGCAAAGCGCTCCATAGATGAAGGCAAATCGAACTTCATTGCCCTCTGGAGAGCCTTGTGGCTACCAGGCTGTGCAGCACTGTGCTGTCTGCAGACAGGCAGGCAGGCACACAGGCAGGCAGGCAGGCACACAGACCTGCAGCAGGCTGGAAAAATAGAGGGAGAAGAAGGAGTTGTTTCCCCACTAATTTTACTGAGCAGAACCACAGACTTCCTGAACATTCTCCTCTCCTCGCTCCTCACGTCTCCTCTTGTCCTCCCAAGGGGCAGCTCTCTGCAAGAGAACATTGGAAAACACTGAAAGCAAGGCAATTGGAGAGCTTTAATCTGGTCACTAATCCATCTCTTCTCTCAACAATTAAACACTGAATTAGAATCAGAATTAGTTCAGAACTTCTTCTAAACATCAAAATATAAGTTTGCATTGAAACTCATTAATCATATGAATGATTAAGTGTTCCCTTTGTAGAGTTTGGTGTAGTGAGAAATGGATTGTGGGCATCAGAGGGCTGTGTCCTGGCTGATGCAGTAGGGCCGGCGGTGGAGCACTGGTGCAGGACCCCTGGGACATTGATATGCATCACATGGAGGTGTGTGTGTGTGTGTGTGTGTGTGTGTGTGTGTGTGTGTGTGTGTGTGTGTGTGTGTGTGTGTGTGTGTGTGTGTGTGTGTGTGTGTGTGTGTGTGTGTGTGTGTGTGTGTGTGTGTGTGTGTGTGTGTGTGTGTGTGTGTGTGTGTGAGAGAGAGAGAGAGACCGGTGGGACAGCCCATACTCTGGGATGCATACAGTAAGCAGGACCTCTCGTTGTGTGTCCCTTCGAGCATATGTTTGTCCACCAAGCCCTCGCCGGCTCCACGACCTCAGATGGGTCTGTCTGCGTTACTCACAGCAATCCTGTCAGGCGACTAAAAAAATGTCCCTTTCACTTTCGCAGCCAGCCACACAACTGCTATTCTTTATTCAGCTGAGGCTCTGCTCGGTTAGTGCAAAATCAGCAGCGGCGCCCCGGCCCATAAGAAGCAGATCAATCAGGGAGCTGGGTGATGAATTAGAGGTATCAGCAGCATGGAGGATGCTAAATTGAGCCGGCAGGATGCCACTCTGCTGCTGGCTTGCTCTGGGGAGCAGGGAGCTGACACCATACAGACACAGCCTGAGTTGTCCTTGTATACACCCCCATCCCCTCCACGCCGCTAGCCGCTTCCCTCCTCTGTACACACCCACAGATTGTCTCTCGCTCACAAAAACAAATACACAGATTTAGACATACACACATAAAACCCAGACACACAGAACAAATGTCTGATGTCAAGTACAAAGTCCTTTCAAAAGAAGTTGGAAGAGGCCAGACTGAGCGTTTGTAGAAGTTTCTATAAGGGTCTAACAAAACCGAATGACAATAACAGTAGTTCACCTCTTTATTTGATAGCGTTACATGGGCCATTTCTTTCATAGAATATATTTTGTGATAGTCTAGCTTCAGTTATGAGTTTATGACCTATAGGACCTTGGAGACATAAAATAAGGAATAAATCATATTTAAACTCTATTTATTATAAGTGACAAGAGGATTCAAATCCGTATGAATTAAAAAGAGATATAATATTGTAAGGTTGAATAGGAGTCTTTGTATCACTGAGGGGAAATTGTTTCATAAAATGTTAAACAGGTTGAACTGTGAGGAATGTGGTGTCTTGGCTCTAAAGGCCCTAAGGTTAGCAGGGGGCCTGTGGCTCTATCTCTCCCAAGGCACCTTGTATTGCAGTTACCGGTTCCACAACAAGACCTGTAGGCTATAGGCTGGATGTAGCAGAGAAACTGGGCTCCACATACATACCAGATTAAATCCCTCTCTCTCTCTCCCTCCCTCTCTCTCTCTTACTCTCCCTCTCTCTCATATCCTCTCTTTCTCTATCCGGCACTCAGCTCGTGTGATAAATTAATCGTAACGATGACAGCTTCGTTACTACACCGCCCGCCTTGTTTTGGTGTAATTCAAACGACAGCTTTAGGACTTTTTTTTATTTAAGACGTCCTGTAATTACATGGGTTTTAGCATATGTAGGGAGAGAGATATGATTCATTTGCAGAGTGACTGGGGAGCCCGGGTGAGAGGGAGATAAAGCACGACTGAGAATAGAAAAAAAGAAAGAAAGCGAGAGGGGGAAAGGAGCGAGGGAGAGGAGAGATATGGTTTGGCAAATAAAAGAGGAGCGCCGTGTTGCTACAAACTGTTCCCCTTATTATGTCTCATTAAAGTGTGGGCCGAGATAAGACTACACGAGGCCATGAATAAGATCTATGGCCTCACTGTTCTGTTAGCAGGCAGGGAGGCAGGCAGAGCAATGGGAGCTGATACTGCCTGGGAGCCGTGAGTGGCTCTTTGTGAGCCGCCACTAAAATAATGTCTCCTTTTCTCCAGCGCTGACCCCGGGGATGGGCCTGAGCGATAGCAGATAGCGGAGAGCCCCTCTGCGCTAATTAGGGGAGCTTTTTAACGAGGACAAAAAGATGTGTAGCGCCGGGGAAACTGACAGGGCCCGTTAATCCAGCTCTATTGTCAGCGCAACAGGGAAACCATGTTGGACAATCACCCTGGGAGACTAGTCATAAATCCTATACAGGCCCCGTTAGCTTACCTTCTTCTTTCCCTTCCCTCGCACACACGTACACGCACACACACACACACATACACGCCTGCACACACACACATACATACACGCCTGCACACACACACATACATACACGCCTGCACACACACACACACATACACGCCTGCCCACACACACATACATACACGCCTGCACACACACACACATACACGCCTGCCCACACACACATACATACACGCCTGCACACACACACATACATACACGCCTGCACACACACACACACATACACGCCTGCCCACACACACACACATACACGCCTGCACACACACACATACATACACGCCTGCACACACACACATACATACACGCCTGCACACACACACACACATACACGCCTGCACACACACACATACATACACGCCTGCACACACACACATACATACACGCCTGCACACACACACACATACACGCCTGCACACACACTCACACAAACACAAACACGGACCGACCACATTGGTTAGATTCTATAAAACAGGGCCCAGATGATGACTGATGCCTTTCATCACAGATGCCAAACAAATCAACAGCCAATCACACGCAACGGCATAAGTAGTAATTTGGTCCTAATTACCCAGAGTGCTAAATTACTACCTGGAGTTGTTGTGCTGATTATTGAGGAGGGCCAATCTAATCGTGTGGTGGCATGACACTGGCCAGCTCTGTTCTGTGGTAGAGAGAGTCGTTATTTGGCTGTCCTGTCCAAGCTCCTCACCTGGTGCCTCTGTAAATCACTATTACAGCACTATTACATGCTAATGAGACCACATTGTCATTTCCAAAGGGGCTGCTCTAGTCTACTCCGGGTCTGGGCCTGTCTGCTGAAGATATTAACAGAGTTGTGAGAGTAAGGCGTTGCCCCTCCATGATAGAGTAGGCATAGGAGACCTCTATGTTATCCTCCATGCAAACACAGTAACACACACAGCTCCGGACCTGGCCGCCTCACCCCTGCTGGTCACTTGTCATTCCTCTGTCTGGCGTGCCTCGCTCTAACAGGCATGTATATAGGCCACCTGCAGTTAGAACAGTGGCCTAGTGGTTAGAGCTGTGGCCCACCGAAGGGCCTAAACATGCATCTTTCCTGATAAGCACCATGATTTCCCTAACTACCACTTACGTCCTCCAAAGCATTGCCTTTTCACCCCTGATGATAGTGATGATGGGGCTGGACAGCATGAGAGTTGATGGTGGGCGCCCAACAGGCAGCTCTTGATCCCATAGCCAGAGAGGAGCTGGCTGGCAGTATATTTCCATCCTTCCTGACTGAGACGATCCAACAGGCACCTGAGTGAAATGTCTGTTCTTCCTCTTCTTAATGGGCCCTATTGACTGTTTACACAATGAAGTCCATCACCACGTACAGTAGATTAGTAGGTTGGACTGCAGCTGGGAAGTAACAACGCCTGCCGCCACATCTTCTTCAATGCTGATAAATAACTCAGTGGCCGTATGATTCAGTGCTGTAGCCTCCTGCCGACTGGTAATTTGCTGAAATTAAAACTTAATCAAGCATACTGCAGCATTGGTCCTGAATAATTTAGTAGGGATGTTGAGAAGAGAGGAGGAGAGGAGGAGAGGCACCAGGGATACGGGAGGGAGAGGATGAGCAAGTGATAGAGAGAGGAGGAGAGGAAAGGGGGATGATGTGGTGCAGAGGGAAACTCTCGGGGGTCATTTTTCTCTCTCTGGGAACCTTGAACTAAACTAAAGCAATGTTTATTAGCAAGCGTCAGTGGATTCATGGTAGCAGTAGGCTTGTTCTTTGCCTCTAAACAGTAGCTTTCAATATATTAGGGATAGACACTACACTTGTGTGCAGACTGTGTGTTGATGCTATTGGGATCAGTTGGTACTGTATCTGCAGCACTGAATGCCTCCTGAGTTTATCTTAGTCGAATCATTTGGGAGCTTAATTACTTAGCTCCCCTTAACTTTTAATATCTTCTTTCAATTTTCCCATCTTTGATTAATTTCACATCTCCGCAAGTGTTTCATTAATACAAAACCCATTAGTCATTGTTTAATGAAATATATTTTTGCAGCAGTTTTTTTTACAATTGGAATTTCTAATCAATGGCTGATGAGGATGAATAGAATAAATATTCTTCTTCTTCTGTTCACTTTTTCTCCAGGCTTTGACAGGGTGGGCTGGGCTGGAATTGACTCTAAGATAACATTACCCCCTGATAGTGAGCGATCTGGCCGAGAGGCGTCTGCTGAACTGCCTGACTTGTGTCTGTTAACTGTCTGAGGTATTACAGAGTATACCACCAGGCTGGACCCAACACCACCATGTTTTGTTTTTCAGCTGTAGAGGCTTGGTTGTATGAGTGTATGTTTGTGTGCTTGTCTCAATCTCCATCAGAACACCCCCCTCTCCTCTATCCTCCTCCTCCCTCTCTCCTCCTCTCCCCCCTCCCTCCCTCCGCGGTCTTCCTCCCCTCCTCCCGACCTGTACTCTGGCAGATTGGCGAGAATGAACTCCTGGTCCAGACATTTTGTGTGAAAGCTCGGGCCTCTCTAATGAAAATGAAGCAGCAGTGACGTGCTGTCCCTTTGTGATGGCCTGCAGACTCACATTTTATTAAGTTCTCTTTAGAGAGAGGGGGAAACACAAGAGGGGAAAAGTCACCCGGCTGCATGTTAATTACACCACTCCAAGACACCGAGAAGAGAGGGGAGTTTGTTAACGGAGAAAATGGGGACATTTTCAGGCGCTTTTAAAGGACGGGAAACTTTACACACAAACAAAAAAGCATTGAAAGTAAGAAAGAGAGAGAGCTGGTGTTCACTGATTCCCTTCTTTCTGCCCCCATTCCATCCATTCCATCCATTCCATCCATTCCATCCATTCCATCCATTCAATCCATTCCATCCATTCCATCCATTCCCACTGGGCACACACTGGTTGAATCAACGTTGTTTCCATTTCATTTTAAATTACATTGAACCAATGTGGAATAGACGTTGAATTGACGTCTGTGCCCAAAGGGTACTCTCTCTGTGGGTTGTCTCTGAACATTATCATCCACTCTCAGCCTGCGGTACCCTTACAGAACACTAAAGTTCTCACTTAATATCAACGTAATGTCATTAAAGACTGAAATAAAAATTGATCCAATTGATTCCTGGTAGTGGACAGAAGGACCGATGATACATTTCATGGTAAAACTACAATATTTAGTCTCACATTGTGAAAGTGTGGGAGACATTGGGAAGTGAAAAGCTCAGAATTATGTGGAACGAGTGAGCTGAGAAGGTAGTCTGAAGAGGCTAGAAATTGCAGGGTGAGAGGTGCACTTGTTTAGGCCAGCTGAGGAGAGGGGTGCAGGGGGTAAGATGGTTAAAATGAGAGAGCAGAGCTGTCGACTGGTGGATGGAGCTGGTGGGTGGGTGGCTGTGGTTGAGGAGTAGGAGGGTGGAGGAGGGGGTAACGTTGTCTGAAAGGCTGAAAGGGAGCATGATGACTGCTCAATGGCACCACCCAGCCTGCCGTGAAATCGGAAACCCCTGCCAACAACCAGGGTGGAACAATCCCCTGCATGCACCCGTCCCTGTCCCTCTGTCCTAGCCAACCAGAGGGGTTGGGGGGGGGGGGGGGGGGCTCACGTCCTCTGGGGGGAGCGCAGTCATGGAAGGTAGGCTACAGCTCTGCCCAAATCCTCCCTCCTCCCTACCACTATCTCACCCATCCATTCCCCTCCCGCTCTCTCTCACCTTCTGGCCTCTGGCATAGGCTCCCAGTGGATTTTGTCACTGTAAAATACATCAGATGTCTAGGATGCTCATACCCAGCAACTGCATGGTGTTGTACACTACATAGCAGTTTAATAGTAGTTAGTTACTTTGTAGGCATGCATTACTGATGAGGCCCAAGGCTGCTTTAATCTGTTAATGGCTACTGGCTGTGGAACTGCTGTTAAAAACCTCCTGCACTCCCTCCCATCCATTAGGCCTTGTTGTATGTGGCCCCAATGACAGCCTATTTCCTACATGGTGCATTCGACCAGGCCCTGGCCAGAAGTAGCACACTATACAGGGAATCAGGTGCCATTTGGGACACAGTCATTGTGTTGTGTTGCCATCAGCCCTGCATCCCGCTACCCGCCCCCTTCCGTGCCAGCCAGCTGTTTCTAATGAAGTTTGCTGTGCATTATTATAGTCCAACCCTTCAGAGAGATAGGACAGTTGGCATGACTGGACTTCTCTGTATTAGCTAATTGGATGTATCATTTTTTATTTAAGTCTATTTGTCTCCTCATCACTCCTTGTATTCTATGTAACTTACCACAAGGATTAACACCTAACAGTGCTCGTGTGTGTGTGTTTGTGCGTGTGCGTGTGCGCGAGGGAGTAGTCCATTGGAGAGTTGAGCTGGTGAGGTGGGGGTCCAGTCATTTTAGGTCTGAGTAGGGTAGGCCCAGAGCCCAGGGAAGGCAACAGGCTAGCAGACCCAGGGCAGACCCCCAGGTCAGACCCCCAGGCCCAGCACCACCCACTGTCCCACACAGTCCCCAGTCAGATCCCAGGACCACACCACCTCTCCTCCTCACGTCTTTCTCCCTCCTCTCCTTTCTCACCCATTCACTGCTTTGTTCTGCCTAAGAATTTAGTGCTCAGCAAACTCTATTGGTCAATAACCCTCCTTAGGTTGTTACTTAACTCACTTCATAAGGCAGCCTCCTCATCCTCCAGTCCCAGGAACCCATTTAGATGGGGAAATCCAACGCCAAAAGTCTATCATTTGACATGGCATCAGAAAGGAGGAGAAATGATTATGCAACCAATTATACATAGATACTGTATATCTTTGATTATCACATTTGAAGTGACTTGTGAAAATGTTAACCCTTAACATTATTTTTGTTCTTGAAATAGGTTCTTTAGAATTAAAAGTAGACATTTTACTGAATATATTTGGATATAGGCAGGGGTTATATATTATGTAGGCCTACACATGATGATCGTTCTGATACAATTCTCCAACACTTTGCAGTATTACAAGTTCTCCACAAACCATAAATACACAGTATTATTTTCTTGTATGCATGTATCAGTAGGCTACAGAAAATTGGAGGTTTGTTGGGCCAAGTAATTGAATAGCTTTTAGTAATGAATGACTTTAAGAGTATGTCCTGCTATCAAGTACCTTAAGAATATATTGGATCCAGATTATAACCACGGGGCCTACTTAACTTTTTCCCATTTACTCTAAAAGTAAATGATTATTTCGTCCTCTAGACGAACGATGTTCTAAGAGTCCTATGTGATTTAACGCTGCTCACAGGAACCAGTTAGCTGAAAAATTGGTTTCAAGAATTTAGTTTTAACACAATAAAACACTGTCGGTGAGCAATTAAAAACCATAGGGTTCTCTAGGAGTCGTTAACCTTCCGTGATACTTTTTGGAATTAAACCATAAAGTACTATTTTTAATGGGAACAAATCAAAGATGTTCCAGCAGTTTATTGAATTAAACTGCCATGAATGTGTCCCGCTCAGGTCCACATTTTGACAATAGCAATACTTTCCTCAAGTTGATTAAAATATGTGATATTTCACATTAGTTAGCTTTATGGGCGTCGAGGTAATTCATTGTCTCTAAATGGCTTCATGTCAATGTGCTTCAATGAATGATGTCATTTGAAAAGTCTATCATTTTAAACACCCTCCTGACTGCACAGATCGACTACTGGCCTGTATTTGATGATTGGGAGTTTTAAAACAATGTAGCAGGTTCATAGATGATGTGATGATGAAACTGATCGCAAACTCAACTATGATCATTTGTATTATGTAATGTATGATAACAATAACAGATAAATAATAGTAATAATAATAATGATATTAAAATACGTAATTCGTTTTTTCAGAAGCCATATTAGTACCCTATTTGGCATGCCTATTGAACACGTTGGCCTAGTATAAAGGTAGGCCTACCTCATTAACGCTCATTTAAATGACACTTAATGCAAATTAACGTGAACATCAAAGCATGTTGAAAAGAGAGAATAGCAACTG